>NC_053027.1:350248653-350367788 GCF_003073215.2 Triticum urartu | reverse complement strand
TTCAAGGAGCTAGGTAACTTGGGATCTTGGAACATTTGTGTATACAAATGTAACTATAGCATTGTGATAGCTCCTCCAAATAAGTACAGATGAATGAGATTGTTATTGTCATGTGAACTGTCTAGGACATGGTCAATGCATCTCAAAAAAAAAAGGATATGGTCAATGTGGTTTAGATTCGACTATCACTGAATGCAAATTCATTTTCACTGACTTCATGCATGGAAATGGATTAATACAAGCTAGACATTCATTAGTTCATAAAGAGTATGCTGTTGCATAGTGTAGAGAAAGAAAATATGTGAATCTCAGAGGCAGAACGTATGCTGGATCTAGGGCGTAAACTACACACGCGGGGTAGCAAATCCAGATTATTGCAAAATGCAATAAGATTGTGAGTCGATCGACTAGTCTAGACTAGTCAAGAGAGTAGTATACGAGTCGTAACTTCACTGTTGACTAGGCTGAAAAACTTGACTAATTTGTGCAGTCGGGCGGTAGTGAGACTAATTGCTGAGTACTCCAGACTACTCGTTTATTTTGAATCAAGAGACTAGAAATTGGGAGGGAAAAGTGAGCTGCTCAGCCCACGCAACTGGAGATTTGGAAAGATGTGCGACGCGAAAAGCTTTGACACAGGAAAGAAGCAAAAAGGGAGAGAGATGAAGAACAGAGGAGCAGGAGAAAGAAGCAAATGTACAGATATGGGGAGAGATAGAGAGCAGGGAACCTTGCTGCAGCACTTCCTTCCGCCACCACGGTTCTGCCTGTCTCCACTTCCAACTATCTCATCAACACTCCGCCTTCTTCAGCTCGGCAGAGCGGGAGAAAGAAGCAAATGTAGAGATAGGGAGAGAATGAGAGCAGGGAACCTTGCTGCAGCACCTCCTTCCGCCACTGCAGTTCTACCTGTCTCCACTTCCAACTGTCTCATCAACACTCTGCCTTCTTCTGCTCTGCAGGGTGGCATCCCTCTTGAGCATCTTTTTGGTTGTTCTCCTGACTACTGGGTGCTTTGTTTGCTTGGTTGTGTTTGTTTCATTCTTCTTGGCCCCCATGAGTGCACCAACCCGACGGCTCCATTTAGTGTCTTCTTAGGATACAATGTTGAGCACAAAGGCTATAGTGTTGGGATCATGTCAGTTGTCTTTTGCCCTTGTCCACCCATCCCATTGTGTCTGCACATACTCCTATGTGGACCCCTCGCCGCAGTCCCCACCTCGTTCATCCCCTGAGACTACTCATGTTGTGGACCCCTCGCAGCAGTCCTCACCTCATTCGTCACCTGAGACTCCACCGATGGTTCCTTGTATTTGACTCTACTTTCCCTTCTAATACGCTTGTCGTCCACTTACCAAGGATTCCTCCGTTGTGCCTACTCCAAACGTGCCGCCTTCTCCTGAGGCGCCATCTTCGACCGATGAGCCATCTTCATCGACTACTACGTCTCCTTCTGTTGGCGATGCACAGCCTCCTCCTGAGCCTACTTATGGCTTTTGTGCTCATCCACTTCTGGTTGTTGACCGCTATAGCTTTGTTAGCGTTGCTCTTCTTGAGACAACTTCTTATCGTGATGCTATATTATTCATCCCAAATGGCAGCATGCCATGGCATAGGAGCTTGCTGCTCTTGATCGCATTGGCACGTCAATCTTGTTTGTTTCCTCCCTGTGTTCGTCCCATCACTTGTAATGGGTCTACAAGGTTCGTCTTGTGGCCCATCAGCCCGTGGCTTTAAGGGACACGGTCATGACTACAATGGGAAATTTGCACATGTGGCCCACATGACCATTGTCTGCACCCCTTCTCAATGTGGCATTTGTTCGCCACTGATTTGTATCTCAACCTGATGTCACTTATTAATGTTGAGCTGCGTGAGGCATTTTGTTCCTCGCGGTACGGTATTCTGTCTTCCCCGCTCTCTATATGGCCTTAAGCAAGCCCCTTGTGCCTGGTTTTAGTGCCCCGCCTCAATTTTAACTACTGTTGGTTTTACGGCAAGTGACTCTTTGTCCACCACTATGTCAATGACATGATCATCATGGGTGATGACTCTGAGTACATTGCCTTTGTTGGAGTTGTGTCGAATATTGTGTACAAGGTAGGTTACAGTTGGCGGCCGCTTTGTTCAAATGGTCTGGTTACTTGCAGCTTTGGCGGCCGCTTAGCCGCCCCAGGGAGAGAGGCGCCATCACCTCCATCATCACCCAGCTTTGCGTGATGGCTCTCCGGATGGCTCCTCCGCTTCCCCCACCACCCCCAGAGCAGGATTAGATCTTCTCTTCCTCGCTGCCACCGCCGTTTATGTGTTGTGCGTGCTTCTTTTCTTCGTTGGGCTTGTTATGTTGTGCCCACAGCTGAACCTTGTGTAGTATTCTTGTGCGTGTCTGTTGGACCTTGCCTGCGGTGGGGTTGTGTGTGTGTGTTGTTCGGTGGTACCTTGTGGACTCTGTGCTCTGTGGTTTGCTTTATTTATAAAGCGGGGCGAAAGCCTTTTTCGGTATTGTGTTTATATAGAATATGGAGTCGTGTCCTAATAGGACACTTGTATCCTAGGCCTCTCATATATAGCGGGGGTAGACACACGATGTAACCTATGCCAACATAATAGCACAGGCGCCCAAGGGGGAGCCGGCGGCGTGTGCCGGCGCCCGGGTGGCCGGTGTGCGGTATTGTGACGGTGTCACAAGGAGGAGCACCCGTAGTCAGGCCCCGAGGATGTAGCCATATCAGTGAACCTCGTTAACAAATCTCGGTGTCATGCTCGTGTGTGCTTGGTCCTCGGATGATCGACGATATGCCTCGGATTTATTCTAACAAGTGGTATCATGAGCTAGGTTATTCGGAGATCGTGGATTGTTGATTTAGAAGAAGGATCGAATCTGAGATGCAGCCGGCCATCGTCGTGGTTCTCGGCGTGATCGGAAAAAGGCAATCAGAAGAGTTACGTGACTGATCTCGGCGAGTTGCGGCATCAACAACAGGCGAGTATACGCATGGCCGTGGCGGCGGGGCGTGGCAGTGGAACGCATGCGCACGCGGGATGTGCGGCGGTCGATCAGATGGATCGCGGTCGATCGGGCGATCAGGGGGCGCAGGTACATGCTCGTGGGATCGTCTGGCAGCTGGGAGGCTGGCCTTGTGCAGGCCAAGGCCGACGTGTGGGCGCTGTGGACCAGATGGGCCAGCTGGATGGAGCGTACAAAGCCAGGCAACGAGACCCAGGCAGGGCTAGCGTTGCTGCAGGTGCGTGCAGTCGGACTGAGATTTGTTTTGGACAAAAAGAGGACCGAGTCCTCGTTATGACAGCACAAGGCAGCAGATCGATTCAGCGGAAGAAAAGATCCATCGTTCTATTCCATTGGGTAGCAGGAGGTTTTGGCAAAGCAATTACTAGCATTGGAATTTGTGCCTGGGAGCTAATGCACGTGAGTAGAAGGATTTTTTGTACGAATTTGCTACTGGTGCATCTAGTGTACTTGAGCACGTGTTGGAAGCTCGGTTATTTTTTCACAAGGTCAGCTATACAAAGAATCATGACGCCATCGGGCATCAGGTTTGAGGTGAAGAAGTTTACGGAACTGGAAGCCTTGGGTTATGGCAAACAAGAGTGAACGATTCGTTGGCACAACATGGATGCTTGAAGGTGTTGCAGAAAGTCATGACAGCTATGATGGTGTTATCATGTGATGGATGGAAATTCATGGAATGATCTGGGAGCCTGGTCGGACTAGATAGTCTGAAGGATCGACGCGAGTCGGTTGGTACAGAAGACGATGGTGGGATCGGCGATGACGACATAGGAGCGTGATGCTGATGGTGACTGACTTCTGGGGTGTGGAAACACGTGGCGCATGCCCGAGGGCTTGTGCGGCTTCGACAAAACTATGGCGCGGGGTTGATTCAAGGTGATGTATACACGGAGCTTGAAGTTGACGGGGCGCATGGGTGGACTGATCATCTACCATGGAGTCATGTTGAAGGTGGAGCTGGAGTCTGGAGGACTTCACTTGGTGCTGATTGAGAGGCTACGGCATAAGAGCTCAGAGAGTCGAAGCCTATTCAGCGGGAAAAAAGCAAGTGGCACGTAGTTCGAATTGGAGCCCAATGGTCTGATGAAAGCGTGAAACTTGTCATCGGTCGGTGATGATCGGTGGTACTCTGCAGTGGGGGTTGAGTGGTGTGGGTTTGTGACCCTTGAGATTCGATCGGGATAGCGGAGGCTCGACGTGGTAATAGCGGTGAGGCGTGCGTACCGCGTGCGGTACGCACGGGGCATGGAGACGGGCCAGGGCTCTGGTGGTCATACATGTGATGAGACAACTGCGAATTTGACTCGGGATGACTACAAGCAACAGTGAAATTCCTTCATGTTTCAGACAAGCGGTCAAGAAAGGAGCGGTGATGTTGAGTTCAGGTAACTCTTATGTGTGATACCTAATATGTGAGTTGTTCACTTGCACGCAGGTCAGTGATCAGTGTGTGATGGAATCGGACGGAAACTCTGAAAGTTGGGAGCACAAATTGACTAACAAGGAACTTAATTTTGCTCGAGTATTAACTGTGGTCAAGGAATAAAAAAGGGACTACAAGTTGCAGGTGGAGTCATATGGAGTCTTTGGAGTAGCAGCGGTACTCATGGGATAAGCTCAAGTCCAATGTACATGGAAGTTTGACGCATTGACGAATTCAAGGTGGTGGAGAATATTCGCCAAGGTGGAGTTTGTTGGAGTTGTGTCGAATATTGTGTACAAGGCAGGTTACAGTTGGACTTGTAGTTGTATTGTGTTTATATAGGATATGGAGTCGTGTCCTAATAGGACACTTGTATCCTAGGCCTCTCATATATAGCGGGGGTAGACACACGATGTAACCTATGCCAACATAATAGCACAGGCACGCAAGGGGGAGCCAACGGCGTGTGGCGGCGCCTGGGTGGTCGGTGTGCGGTATTGTGACGGTGTCACAGGGAGGAGCACCCGTAGTCAGGCCCCGGGGATGTAGCCATATCGGTGAACCTCGTTAACAAATCTCGGTGTCGTGCTCGTGTTATTGCTTGGTCTTTGGATGATCGACGGTATGCCTCGGATTTATTCTAACAGCCTTTGCGATTTGCTTTGATAGCTTAATACATTAAGATGATGTTTTAATACTTTTAACTAATATATGTGGATAATGAATGCTCATTTCAAGTTATATCTGATTTCCGTGGAAAACTAATTCAAGGAGATCCAAACAAGAATTACAAGGGATATCAACACTTCAAGAACCACTCGATATCTAACTTCGAGAGAGTAAATTACGAAAATATAGATGTTCCGCTTGTGTTTACCAATCACTATATCAAGAATTTGGAATAAAAAAGTCAAACCCTACAACTGCAGTTTGTCGGTTTAATTTCACATTTGCCCAAGCATTTAACTTGTTATCAAACTTTAATTAATACCTTCACAGTTACACATACAAATGAGTACGCCTACAAAATACCCATATCATATTGCTAACTTCCTATATATATATATATATATAGGGTCACGCTATTCGTCACCCTGGTTGAGGAATAGTTATTCTTCACCCCTCTCTATTTTGACATCAATGCACTGTATTTTTATGTTTCGTAAATTTTGTCTTATTTCATACATAAAAAGAGAACGTAAGAAAATATGTACTCGCCGTAAAAAATATTTTATGTTACGTAAAATTATGAATGTAAAAACATAGTGTAAACCATACATAAAATGTGATTTTTCTGGTCTTATAACTATATTTTTATTTTTTTAAAACCAAATTTTACATATTGAATCAATCTGCACGTAACTATTTATATTCTAAACATAATTTATTTAGAAAGCGATCGTAAGATTACCTCGGGTGAAGAATAACTTATTCTGCATCCTGGGTGATGAAGGTGTACGTATTACCAGCCACTTGTTGTTTAGTAGCACTGTTAGGTTCTAGCATTCAATACCTATTTAGCATCAAATTATTTAATCCAAGTAAATCCCATGGAAGGGATCACGTGGATTTTGAAAAGTAGTTCCAAATTGTTAGGGGTGAAAATACGAATAGTTTCAAGTCTTGATGGCTTCCCTCGTCTATTAGGTTATTTCATCTTTCGGAACCAAAGAAGACATGCTCTGGGGTTCTAATTCTATGCATATCCATCACGTCCCCACGTACATAACTTGGTGAGCAGTGGTTGTGGTGGTGGCGGGGACGAGAAGCGGCTGCGTCGTTTGATCAGCTATCTGCAGTGGCAACACTGGCGTCAACAACCATCCTTTCTCTCATATCATCGCATCCTTTCACGTTTCATCATCGAGGTATCAGTCCAAGTACAAATCCACTTTTTATTAGTTTATTTGAGTTATTGTGTTCTATGCATTCGATGTGATCAAAACTCAAAGAAAAATGATCTACAATAGTATCATCTGCTAATTCTTTGGCTATCTGCCAATCAAGATGAGACGTGAACCCAGCTCGCTGCTCCATCAAACACACAACAGCGTATGTCAGTCTAGTACATATGCGGGCAGCAGCGCACAAGAACCCAGCTTGAACTTATATGGGACACTCATGGTTCATGCCAGCGTCTAGGACGCACTCGCGTGGCCGCTTGTGAGCCTATGGTTCAAGAGGAATTGACTCTACAACATGCAAGGAGGCTGTGTTCTTCTCAGTGTGGTGATCATGACAAACTGGAAACTAGGGATGAAAATGGAGTGGAAAGTTTTCACTTTTTCGGAGGAAAAATGGAAATGGAGAGGAAATATGAAAACGGAAACGGAAATTTGCAAAACGAAAATGGAAATGGAATTTTTCATGTGGAAACGGAAACAAAAACAAAATGGTATTTCCATTAATATGAAATTTTCGTTTCTACTATAGGCCCATGGCTGCTTTGTAGCCCAACTACCAAACAACACACAATGACACAATGAGTAGAATGAGCAAAACGTACCATGTGAGTACCAACTTTTACTACCGCACACATACTCAGCTAGACTCTATACGGAATTGTCATGTACTACTACAATACTACCCTATGTTACCAACACAACCATATTATTTTGTAGCCATGTTAAGAATTCCATCAATTTGTTTGTTTTCTGTCTGTATTTCTCTATGATTCAAGGGGGTTTTAAGTTCCGATCAACACACAGTTTTATTTCCATGTCCGCTCTGTGTTCGCTTCGTGTTTGTTTCTGGTAGTATCTGTTTCCATATTCATTTCCGGGGTTTCTGTATTCGTTTCCGCTTCTGTAAAATAATATGAAAACAAATATGGTAGGACCCAGTTCCGTCCGTTTCCGCGCCGTTTTCATCCCTACTGGAAGCAGTGTTCTTCTCAGTGTGGTGATTAGTTAATTAGTTTGAGATATTAGTCCTGGCCTCCTGGGTAGTGTTGATTAGAAACTAACTTGATCTATATGGTCCTAGGTAGTGTTGATTAGTAACTAGCTTGATCTGTATGGTCTTGGGTAGAGGTTAATCACCTGCACATGAGTTCAGATTTACAAGCCAAAAGGACTCCAAGGCAAAATAAAATTTAAGGAACATTAGGTTGTTCTCTGTTTGTAATTGGAATTAATTTTCAGAAATAATACAATAGCTATCACTGTTGTAGCTAGAAGAGTCATGTAAAGTCTTGCTATCCCCTCAATATCCAATTGAAACAAGTATCATGCTGTAGTGCTGTTGTAAATTAAGCACCATTTACCATGTTATGCATGTTAAAAGAATTCGTGTCACCTGTTATTTAAAATTACCAGACTCTAGTGTCTATCCATTGTCATTCTGGATTTGGTTCCCTCGTGTGATCTCTACTGCTTTCTCTTTTTTGTGTCACGCGATTCTGAATTTCCGTGTTGGCAACATCTTCGGTATAGTCGTTGATTGCTTTTCTTTACTACTACCTCCGTCCATGTTTAATGCCCCCCAGACCAAAACGCAGGTACCAAGACGTCTCAGCGCATAGTAACCCACAAGAGTCTAACCAACCATGGCGTGTAAAATCCCTCTCCGTGTCCCATTAATTCTCTGTTTGTTCCTCCTCTTAATGCGCTGCGGCCGCTCGCAAAACAAAAAGCATGCGTTGGCTGCATGCAAATGACTATCCACTCACCTTGCTGCATGCCGCCGTTGGCAATAACTACCGAGAGCACCGACCAATAGAAAAGAACGAGCGTTTTGCATGTGGCCTTTTAAATCAGGACGTGCCTAACCTGCTCACGGGACTAAAAAATCCGGACGGAAGTAGTATCAATTAAAAGAAGCGTCTTTCATGCACTTATTTTTTTAAACAATTCATTACGTTGACGTGTGTATCAATACCTTTGTTCAGGTGCACGAGCTGGTCCAGCCCTTAAATAATTAATTGGCAAAATTATGAACTTGTCTTGTATTGGTTTGTGGTATGCTCTGTTGTGCTGGGAGTATTGTTGCTCTCTACATTGCTGTTCTCATGGAAGGAAGTTAGAATTGATATAACTTCGCATTATTGTTCTCTCTATCTTTCTTGTGCTGGTTTTACTGCTTATGTACTTGTCAACTTCTTGTGCATGAATAATTTGTGGTGGTTGGCACAAAATCTTGATCCATGTAGATAACATCTGATAGTTAAACTTGGTTTACCAATGCAAATGGTACATAGGGTTTAACCAAATGGGAGATGTTAGCAGGAATCTCATAGTGGCAGAGATTCAACCCCCCAGCAACCGAATTGGTCGAGTGGCCAAGTGGGGATCACCCAATCCCTTAGTGGAACTAATCCCCTGCAACCGAACATTAGCCTAAGGGTGGGAGTACATACTCCCAGGAGTACAAAAGAGGAGCTCTAGGACAGAACGAAATCATATACTCTGGGTAGATGGCACAGTGAGATAAGGACTAGGACGGAGCGAAGCTGGGGTGCAAGGAAAAGCGACCTAGATTTCATAATTGTGATTTTAGCATGCCAGAGAAACACATCAACATGAACAAAAAAAATAGCTAAAAGGGGTTATGAGTATTGCAGCCATTACCACTTAATCCAACAATAAACATAACAACAAAAGTTGGCATCCATAGTAAATACATACCTGCACATTACCAATAAGAAGGGCAAATAAGACTAAACCCGATATCGAGACAAAAACAGCAAACAAATTCTCCCATGTGTAAGTGCTTGTTTTCAGATTTTGACCAAGAGAGCTGCGATAGGTAAACCAATACATAAATACAATATCGAATTCAACATTCCTTGATGGAGTACAAAAATAGTTAGGGGAGGGGCTAAACCTTAGACTTTGCAGACCCCACCAAAAGCAATAGAAAAATTTCTCAAAGAAACTCGTCGATTGTGAAACAGTTCGGAGAGCCGGTAGGTAAATTCCAAAGGTTGGGTCTATATCGTCGCTGCCATTTGTCAGACAGACATTTTGCAGGAAAATATTGTCTCTAGCTGTATTACTCCCGCAATATAAAGATGCAAAGTTACAGTTTATCTTGCCACATTCTTTTCTCCAGCAGGTATCTTCTCGCTGAATGGAAAGAAGGTACCAAAGGGCTCCAAACACCTACAAGCAGTTACAGTATCAGCCCTTCTTAGTATCTTGAGTATGGCTATCAGCTAACCAAATATATGCAAATAATTGCAAGTCATCTAGAGATTAACCCTCTTGTGAAGAAATTAATCATCATAGTATACAGGCTGATTTAAAATCATTAAGTTATTCGGGAAGATATTGCTTAGTGAACTAGTATTTGCTTAGGAGTGGACGTACAACCCCACCACCTACAGGGCTTCTCCTACAGTTTTTTTTAGGGAAAGGATAGCAGATCATATAATCTTGGGAGAATCAGAAATACAGTCCAGTTGCACACACAAGTGCTGCTAAGTCAGCTGGGAGAGGATTGTGCCACATAATCTCCATTCTGCAGTTCTCTTTCGAGAAAAAACAGTATTTGATTGGATAAGATGTTCAGCGCCTCAACGTTTCCAAATCACCATCAAACCAGATCAGATATTCCAGATATATGATCCAAAAGTGTCAGCGATACGGGAAACAGGGTCCCCCAGGCCCGCTAAAGATGGGCCTAACACAGCACCACGAAGCTCAAGGAAAGGGAGGGAAACCTTGCTGTGGGCTCCCCAAGCACAAAGGCATCCGGCGTGCAAGAAACCCAGGAAGGTGGTTGGGGTCCTTTCCGACCACCCGAACTCCCCCGAGTACCAGCTCTGCTCTTGTGGGCCCTTCGGGGGACCCACCAACTGGTGAAGTATCAATACAGGTCTGACTGGCTCTCTTCGGGTTTTGGTTCGAACCCAAGGGCCGACCGGCACATTAAATGTTACCTGCATACCTACGATACGATGAACAGTAAGCCGGTTCGCATCATTCTGAGGCGATACAGCCTGCCATGTATCAGAAAAGTGACAGGCGCAACCCACCTTTCTGACTACAAACCCAATTGGGGGCGGCACGTCTCTCCACCACTGATGGATGGGGCCCTGCGAGCTGTGGGCGGATGGGCGACTTGTTTTTGTCAAACACCACCTGTGCACGCCAATCTATTTTCTGACGGACCCGCATGGGCTGTGCAGACTACACTGTTCAGTTTGTTTGTGACATATTTTGTAGCAGGCCATTGTGGTGCCCCCCGTCTTTTTATAAGGGGGGGACCAAAGCCATGCAAAGGGTTCACATTTTGGAGAAGCATAGCTCTACAGTAGACTAGCGCTCAACACTTCAGAGGAAAAAAGAGAGGAAGAGTTCATCCTGTAATCATACATATCAACATCAACAGATCAAGAACACAAGCAGGACGTAGGGTGTTACACCTCGCGGTGGCCTGAACCTGGGTAAAAAAAAACATGTTCTTTGCTGAAGTGATTTGAAGTGTTTTTGCCCCTGGCTGAACAAAGAAAAGAGGGATCTCCCAGGTCTTCAATATCGACGAATTCCCCGTCGACATCTGGCGCGCCAACTAGGGGGCTAAGGCTTCAGGTCTCTTCAGATCATCTTCATCAACCATGTCCTCATCCGCGCAAAGACCGAAGCACTCCGGCGCAGCTGGCGAAGCCCCCTCGGACGGCGTTGCACCATCCGGCAGCCGGCTCCCTTTGGGCACTCACTGGTCGGCACGTTGCTGGCAGAGTTCGAATACGGAACCCAAGCGTCCGCGCTACATAACGCGTGTGTCCTTCAGCACTTTCCCGTTCTGATGGAGGAGTCTCCTAGGAGTTTTTGGCTCCAGAAAATTGTCGGGTTGATGGGCATCGCCCGTCGCCAAGAGGCCCCCGCGTTCAAACAAGACTTGTGTCCTCCCGCCCCGGCACCAACAAGGGTCTTCCATCGCTGTGCCCGCCAAGCCTCGCTTGACGGGACCAAGAACACCGCTCCAGGCCCCACCTCACGATCACTGCTTCCGTTCTTGTACGTGCCGGGGATCTTCGTGACACCCCCTACAGCAAGAGGAAGGCTGATGCCCCCAAAAAATGGACTAACGAGTGGTGCCCTGAGCACCTCTCCGATAGACATGCCCTCTTGGACTGGCGAGACACCAAGGCATTTGCCGATAATCGACGCCGAGCACGCCGTGACATGAAACGCAGCACAGGGTTGTACGAACAAGCGCCATCTCCGCCACATACACGACGAGGATGATGCTCGCCATGGCCAAGACGACTTCTTTAGCTCCCACGGATCCAAGGTTGTGGCGTGCATCCATGGGGGCGCTTGCATGCCCACTTCACGTCAGACAACTCAAGTTGTTGGCACGGGAGGTTAACCCGGTACTCCCAAGCGTCAAAGCATCCCAACCTCGGGCAACGAGGCCTCTTCATCTTCAAGCTCCTCAAGAAGTCGGGTCCCTTCGAGTGGACCCCCGAGGCTGATCGGGTGCTCCAGAATATCAAGCGGTATCTCACTTCTCAACAACAGCGGTTGCCACCAAGACCTGAGGAACCGCTGTTGTTGTACATCGCCGCCCCCCCCCCCCCCCCCCCCCCCATGTCGTAAGCGTCGTCCTGGTGGTGAAGCGGGAGGAGACGTCGGAGCCCAAACATGGGTCAGAATCCCCGGCTTAATCAGCATCAACTCTTAGCGCCGGATCTGGGCTACCAGTGCATCCAAAGGAGACAACCATCATCAAGCAAACCTCTAAGCCTAGGCTCCCCTCCAGCCTAGAGCCAATGGCCGGGCCCAACCTCCCTTCCAGCCCCAAACTAATGGTTGAGCCCAAGCTCTCATCCACATTGGCCCATGAGCCCGAGCTTCCACCCACCCATGCTCCTTTCCAACCCAAAACAGGCGACCAAGCCCAAGCAAGCTCTCATCTAGGCTGGTGTCTGAGCCCAAGCTCTCATTCGACCTCGAGCAAACCAAAGAGCTCGAGGAAGCGTCTCCGACTCTGGGGCGGGTTGTACAACGTCCTATCTACTTTATCAGTGAAGTCCTGCGTGATACCAAGTCGCGGAATCCAAAGATCCAGAAGTTGCTCTACGCGATCTTGGTCGCATCAAGAAAGCTGTAGCATTATTTCCAAGCCCATAAGGTGTCCGTCGTCACATCCTTCCCGCTCGATCGCATCTTTCACGACCGTGGGACAATCGGCCGCATTGTAGAATGGGCGATCGAGATCGGGGAGTTTGACCTTCATTTGATCAGCTCCCATGCCATCAAAAGTTGCACCCTTGCCGACTTTGTGGTGGAATGGACTCGTGTGCCCAAAGACAAGGTGGAAGAACTATTCGCGGCCCCAGGGCACGAGAATCACGAGCACTGGACAATGCATTTCGGTGGATCCTTCACGCTCCTAGGCACGGGGGTTACAATTGTTCTCACCTCTCCAACGAGCGAACAACTCTAATACGTAACACCAACTCCTTTTCAAGGATGCTACCAATAACATGGCCGAATACAAGGGACTGCTTGCCAGCCTCCGGGCCGCAGTCCCCCTCGGAATCCGTTGCCTACTCGTCAAAGCTGACTCGCAACTACTCATCAACCAGGTGTCCAAGGAGTACCACAGCTACTCATCAACCAGACGTCCAAGGAGTAGCAATGCTCAGACCCACGGATTGCAGCATCCAAGCCCAGGTCAAGAAACTGGAGCGGCATTTCGACAGCCTGCAAATGTTGCACGTGAAGCGCCACGTGAACCGAATCGCTGACCACTTGTCATGACTGGTTTCCCGTCAGGAGCCGATCCCAGTCGGAACCTTTAAAGAAAGGCTCTTCCAACCGTCCGTCTTGATCGCCGATCAAGACAAAGGAGCTTCTTGATCGCCGATCAAGACAAAGGAGCTTCCTCTTGCTTCGGCGAGGGTGCAGAGGTGTCGCCTTCTGCAGGGAATCAATAGATCAAGAACACAAGCAGGCGTAGGGTGTTACATGTCGCGGTGGCCTGAACCTGGGTAAAAAAAACTGTGTTGTCGGTTGAAGTAATTTGAAGTGTTTTAGCCCTGGCCGAACAAAGAAACACCGTCGACGAAAAGGTCACGATGTCATGCGAACCATTGTGCTTAGGAATAAACTTGCTAATATTTTGAACCTTTTACATATTTTATCTTAGAAAGTTCCGGCAGGTTAAAAAAATAGATTCATCTCACAAGTTGGGACATGTTTCTGCTTTGAAGTTTGAAGAACAAGTTTACATGATAAAAACTGAGTGAAAAACAAGGACTGATTTGCACATAGTAGTGACCTTTAATCTACCAAGACATCGGCTTAAGACAAGATGTTTCTCACTACGACAATTTCATTGTTTGTGCATATGGTTTAGCATGTGATAATCATAAAATGCATTGTGTGTTCCATAAAGAAAAAGAAAAACAATATCCCATGTGCTTTGCTATGTGACATTGTTGTTTGCACTACCTCGAGGAATCAAAGTTCACAAACATAAATTTCGAATGCTCACTAGGAGAATATTTTTCGAAAACAAATCCTTATGGGCGTGTTTGGTTGCCTGCATTAGGTCCAACCAAGCCCACGCGGGAAGAATCCGGCCTGTTTGGTTGCCCGCATACACTATTGGGCCTGCATCGCACTAACTTTAAAGCACCTCTGGGCTTGTCTCGCTGGGAAAGCTCAAATTGGCAGTTTCTCCAGAGCCAGGCCCGCTCGATGCACGTGAGCGGCGGGAACTGCACGCGCGGAGCCATGCTCGAGAAGCCGCGTTGCTTCCCGAAGCGCCGGCAGTTATTACCCTCACCGCCCCCTCACCACTTTGTATCCCCTCTGCCCACTCTCACCGACGGCGGTGGTAGCGACGGCGTGCAGCAGATCGGAGAAGAGCAAGGCGACCACCGGCTTCCGCATCATCACCTCCGGCACGACAATGGCAGTAAGCACTTTTTTCACCTCCTCACGTACTCATTCGCATTCGATCCGCGTTTAGGTTCGATCCGCGTTAGGGGAATGGGGAATCGAGGTAAATAGCCATAGGATTGATCATAACATCGTCATGAGTTTGTGGCACCGATGGATTTGAGGTTACCGATCGGGATTGAGTACAAGGGTATTGGGGGAAAATCTTTCACAGTAGTTCTAGATCTTAGCCTCGGCTACCCTGGAGGCGTTTGGAGCGGCGGTTACCCTTGCCCTTGTTCTTCTCCTCGAGCTGCACCACCGTCTCTTCTTGCTCGCCGGAGTCCAGATCAATTGGCATGCTTCGGTGTCCTGGCTCCGGCGCCCTTACAACCATCGCCACCGCAACTTCTTCCACCTCCATCGCCACCGCTTCTTGTTCCTCCTTCACCGCCACCACAGTCCATGTCGTGAAGTACGTTGCGGCACGATGGTCGTGTGGACGCCTGTACTCTATGTACTTGGCCCCCTTGACCTCTGTCGGGCGTCGCCGAAGTCGGCTTGATTCATGGCCCAGCGAAGATGTCAGACGACATAGCGCCCTTCGCTAGGTCAGGAATCAGCGTCTTCAACTCCTCCGGCGTTGCCTTCTTCAGCACCGCGTCCAACTCTTTTTGCATGTTTGCCATGCTGGTGAAGTTGGAGCAGACTTCCATGGTGTTCTCGAACTTGGTGCGGTCACCGAGCGAGCACTCGAGGAAGAAAGCCCTCCATCCAATGCCCCAAGGGAAGAGGTTGGGATTGCTGCTGGAGTTCATGGCGGTAGATAGGAGGGAGAGTGAGAGACAGAGAGATGACTGAGTGAGATGACGGGTAAGTAGTGACCGTGAGGATGGGTAAATAAAGGGGTTATGGACGATAGGTTTTAATGGCGATCAACCTTGGAACTTTGTGCTCTTCATAATGTGCGCTCTTCGTAATGCAGATCGACACGGACAACAAGGGCAAGGAGGTGGTGCTGCCCATGGAGGTTGAGCCGGCCACGCCTGAGGAGGTGGCCACGGATGAGGATGTGGTGCCTGAGGAGCCCCCTTGCGGCAAGTGTCGTAACTACGGCCACTACCATGAGGAGGGAGGTCCAACCCACTCCTGCAAGGTGATCCTTGCCCCTCAGCTTGAGTGCATCCCGATGCCCCTGGACTTCACCAAGCACTTCCCGGCGGTGCCGCAAGAGTTCAAGCTCAGGGCCAACACCGGCTGCTCATGGAAGGTGACTGTCTGGCTGATGGACGGTAGGGTGACCCTCGATCAAGGTTGGGCCCCCTTCGCCGCCATCCATCAGATCATGATCGGCTACATGGTGACGTTCAAGCTGCTCACTCCGGACATGCTCAAGGTCATCGTCTTCAACGACGAAGGCATTGAAGTGGTCACCAAGTGCAACAAGCATGACAAGGCCTTCACCGTCAACGTCTAGGACTGCCCTTCCTATGCTCCATCTGGTTTAGTTTCTTATCGTACTGCTTTGCATCCGAACTGATATGTTTAAGTGTGGCACTTTATTTAAACTACGGCTAGCTATGGTTTAAACTATCTTCTGTTGTGTGTGCATGATTGTTTCTTCACGCCGTTGTGTGTTGGTAACCCCGCCAACAAGTTGAAGAGGTTACCAGACAATAGTTGTTGCATCGAACCAAACACCGAGTAGTTGCGTGAGCCGAGCCAATGCAAGCAACCAATCGATATGCCAAAATTGCTAGCCTAATGCGAGAGGCCTAAATGCGGGCAACCAAACAATGTGCAGATGTCAGACTTTTGGCCTGTTTTCCTTCAACCAGGCTGGGTTGAGCCAGGCTGAGCTAACCAGGCCCGGCTCCTACGGCAACCAAACACGCCCTAGCTGTATCTACTAATTTATCCGTATTGATGTGAGATCGCATGATAAAATTCGTTCGGGAATTATCTTCGGTCACAAATAGAGAAGTTTTATCAAGCAATAATTATTGGGTTACCACTTAGGCTCTTACCATCAAGAAAAAACTATATACAATGAACTCAAATCAGCATGGATTCAGAATTCGATGTTATTAATTAAGTTTAGAGACAGAAAAGGGAAATAAATTAACTTGCATTCTTCTTACTAATTAGTGAGCGGAGCACTTACATGGCTAGCGAGCATATAAATTAAAAGGTTAAAAGCAGCACCAGCCCATGCGGTCTCTGTAATTATGCCAGCCGACCTTGTGATTTGAAGGTAGAGTGGTATTATTCGAACGAGCCGAGGCACGTACTGACATGTAACAATAACCATCAGTATATCTTTTGCCTCCATAACCTTGGAATCTTTGAGATGGGGTAGCACTAACAATACAAAAACCTGGTTATTGAAATGATGTCGTTATTGTTACATATTTGTGACAAAAGAGATTCTAAAAACGCAATATTCCGCATTTGTTTCATTCAAATTTAAGAATAGTATCACCCAGTTAAGAACAGTGACTGCATTCAACCTCTTTTTTATGTCATAGGTGGAAAGTATCTGCCCTTTTTGGCATGTTCTATAAGTATCCCAAAGCTTCAATCATACCAAGTAAATGAATAGTACAGCATTAGCTTATAACTCAGCATTTTAAATACAGAATGCCCCAAGTAATTATTGTCTCTTATAATTCCCAGAGGACAACATTCCATTGGTTGATGTTCTGTTATCAGCAGTTATAATTACTGTGCATAACCACACTAAACATCTCATCTCGTTGATGCGCTTGATTGCATAGATGCTCCATAAGTCCATATCTTTGTGCATTCTGGGCCATTAGGCCCCATAAATTTTAAGTACACTAAAATAGCTAACAGCAACAGTTCCTACTGCCTTCCTAATAAATCATACATCAGAAAACTAGTACAAAAGTGCATGCATACAACTAGTCTTATTGGATCCTAACAAAACCATCAGAACTACAAGAAGCACATGATGTTCAACTGTTGCAGGTTAATGCAGAAAATGGCATACGAAGTACCTGAGGGAGGGGCATAACAGCTAAAAAATCAATCAGAAAGTATGTAGTTAGATACCGCTTTGCTATTGCAAAGGTGTCTTCAACCAAGACACCTCGACCAAATACTCTGGAAGGAGCAACAAATCCTGTTCTGAACTGAAATATTATATGGAGCAAATAGAAGATGTCTGTGAAGAAGCGCAGGATACTTGCAATGGTTGCCAACTTTTTGTCCAGATATAGGCAGTTCTTGACACCATCGATCACTGGGATATAAAAGAATAGTGGGTCCACAGAAACTGCAATTAGACATGATATCACAAATATCTTGTTCCATCTTTGCAAAAATGGCCCTTGAGGATCAAGAACTCTTGTTTTGGCCTTCCTTTCCTCTGGTGTTGATTTGTTCAGGGTTTCAGGGCGTGAACTGTTCCCTAAGAATGAGAAGGCTCCTAGAGTCTTATCCTTTAGTGAGTCAAATGCAGTATGCCTTCCTTCTGAAACTATCTTATCTGAACCGACAGAATACTCTGACCTCCAGTCATGAAACCTGACACACACACACACACACACAAACAGCTAAGGCTACTTGTCAGAATAATGCGCAGGTATGGATTCTTATTTTGGCAGCTCTTTAGATATAATAACTTCGGAATCTGTCAAACATGAACTTTTTGTAAACCATAATGAAGCTGACCTCATATGTTCCCAGTGGAGTAGGTTTTCCTTCGAAATATGAAATTTTCTATTTCTATTTGAAGACACCAAACACTCTTCAGTACAAGGGGAGCATAGAAACTAACCTCACATATCTCTCCTCTCGGAAAGCCATTCAGTCTGCCTAGCACCAGCAGATAGAACAGGACTAGGACCACGATGGGTCAAATCTTCAAGTGCAGCACTGAAGTATCATGTCTCTGATGATCACAGCAAGAGATGAGTAAGCGACCTAGAAAGGCATAGACAGCAGGTCGTTGTAAATTCTTTATAACATAAAAGTACAGTAAAGGGGAGAAAAAAATCTTAGGGCTGAAGAATCAACGAAAGAAATTTAAACTGATCAACATGACCTTGTGTAGCCTGAGAAAATCCAACTGTTCAATTCATTATTTAAAGGGCTTGCTGTGAATACAACAACAAAAAAACTAAGTCATCCTTTTTTTAGGAACACCAAGTACTGCACAACCGCACGTACACACTCATTCACATAGTGCCCACAAAAGACCAGATGCACAGAGAGCTTCAAGATTGACGAAGTCACCACAGTAGCCTCACTGTCGAAGAAAATTTCGCCTCCTGCTGCAGAATATTCCTGTGACACACAGGGTGTCAAACCCAGGGTTTGATCCCTGGTGGGATAGGGGTACAACCACCCTCCTAACCATACAACCACAGGTTGGTTCTCCACTAAGTCTTTTCTCAGCACTTAGCAGACGATCAAACGCAGGTACATAAAGAACATACTAGCAAGTAATTTTTAGTGTGACACCGCTGAACGAGAGCGGAAACTACTCCCAATTCCTCCTGGACGGGTTAATAGCGACCCCATTGCTCACCGCCGGGGCTTGGGGCGACCAGCTATACCTGTTCCTGTTAATCCTTGCCATCGACCCCATTGCTCACCGTCGGGGCTTGGGGGGACCAGCTATCCCCTTTCCTGTTCATCCTTGCCATCGACCCGCTTCAACATATACCTGATGCTGCTGCCGCCTTGGGGGCTCTTTCCCCTCTACCAGGGAGGGACATGATGTTGTGGGTCAGACTCTATGCTGGTGATGCCATCATTTTCCCAAACCCTTACCGTGGCGACATCAACAACCTTCTCCAAATCCTCGAGCAGTTTGGGCGTGCTACTGGACTTTGCATCAACCCATCCGTTGCCAGGGCATTGAACTTGATGGTATCCTTAAGGGGTTTGGCGGCAGCAGGGTAGGTTTCCCGATCACCTACCTTGGGCTGCCGATCACTCTATCAAGGACAAGGCGCGTGCATCTCCAGTTCGTCCTTGATCGGATCAAGGCCAAGATGGCAAGATGGAAGCTCATGAACCATGCGGGCCGGCGGGCTCTCGTGCGCTCCCCATCTTCGCCCTGCACTCCCCGACTTCGCCCTGACAGCAATCCGTGCTCCCACGGGATTTTCCAAAGAAATCGACAAAATTTGCAGAGAATTCCTCTGGGTGCACGAGGAGAAGCTTACTGGTTGAAAGTGCAAGGTCAAGTGGACCTCTGTCTGCTCGCCAATTGCCCTGGGAGATTTGGGCATTCACGACCTCGACAAGTTTGAGCACGAGCTACAGTTGCGATGGCTCTGGCTTAGCTGGCAGGCGCCCTCACGCCCATGGGTGGGCTCTGACTTGCCGTGCGACCAGCAGGACCGAGACTCTTCACTGCAGCCACCTCAGTCAATATCAGGAAGGGCAAGCCCACCTGTTTCTGGGAGTGAACCTGGCTATGCTCTACCCCCTTGTGCCTGATGGGACCAAGGCTCTACGTGCAGTCTAGAAGAAAAGCTAGATCGGTGCGTGAGGCCCTGCTGAATAACAGATGGACTCAGGCATCAGAAACCAACACCTGACGGAAGAAAACATCGCTGAGTTCCTTCTGATTTGGAGCATGCTCAGAGCGTCCGCCATTGTCCTTCACCCGGACATACCAGACGAAATTCTTTGGAAGGTCTCGAGCTCGGGCTCATACAGCGCTGCCCCGGCATATAAGTTACAATTCTTGGGAGGAACTAGATCACCCTTCCGTAGCCTGTTCTGGAAGGCTTGGGCTTCGCGCTGCAAGTTTTTCGTATGGCTTCTGCTCCAAGACAGAACTTGGTGTGCTGATCAGCTGCTATGTCGTGGCTGGCCGAATGAATACTTCTGCCCTCTCTGGACCCGGAATCTTGAGACCTCCATGCACCGATTCTGGCAATGCCCGGGGGCAAAGCAAATTTCGAGGCGGGCCTCGCTCTGGCTGGGGTGTTGGGCGCTGAACCCCCAAGCATGGCCAGAGGTTAACAATTCACTGGGGTTTTGGGAAGCGATCTCAAGCTCAACGACAGCAGACAATGCTAAAGGTGCCAAATCCCTCATGATCATGATCACTTGGGAGATATGGCTGGAAAGGAACAAACACATTGTCCGAGACGAGATTTCTTCCATAAACACAATCATGCATTCGACCCGCCACTCTCTGGATTCTCGGAGAATCGCAAGAGCAATCTGCATGCAGCACCCCTTCGGTGATCCGTCCTGAAAAGATCAGCATGCTGAGCAACCACTTCTCTTTTTTTGGGGTTGCTACCCCCGTCTCTGGATTCTTGGAGAAACGTCAGAGCAATCTGCATGCACCACCCCTTCGATGATCTTCCCCGAAAAGATCAGCATGTCAAGCAACCACTTCTCTCTTTTTTTTGGGGGGGGGGTGCTACACCCACCTTTCCTCCTTTTATCGCTTCTCCAACTATGATGATGTAAATACTGCTCCCTACATATCAAGCTGCACACTACTAAAACTAGGTAAAGGCGTGAACTGACTCGCCTGAGAAGTGGACCGTCCAGTTCCGCTCCCACGAGCGACGCGGGCGAGCCCTTGTGCCGACAAAACTCAGCCGCCTCCCATCCTCTCCTCTCCTACGCCACCGCCGGAGGGCGAAGCCGGCGGCAGCAATGTTGCTTGTCCTCTCAAGGGATTGACTGGCAGCACAGGACATCCAGGCTTCGCGTGGGCATGGGCCTCTTCATGGCATGCGGCGGCGCAGCCGCGGGCTTCCAGTGGTGGCTTGGATGTGAGGCTGCGGCGTGACGACACCTCGACTGCAAGCTTCCTGCACTGGCACAAGTGCGAGGCAGTGGCACGACGGCTTGGAGGCCCGACAACGGGCATGCTTGGGGCGCACACAATGCTCCGATCTGGAGGCGTGGCGCCGATCTGGCGGTTGTGCGCCCCTGATCTAGTGTCCGTTGCGCTCCGCGTGAGCACGCGCTGGCAATGTTGATCTGTCTTTCGCGCTCCAGTTTCGGCCATGTCGGACCCTAAGTCGACGGGCCTAGGCAGGGCTCTCTTCTGCGAGGTTGTAGTTGGTGGTGTGTTCTGTCTACGGCGGCGACCTCGCTGCGGATTGTGGTGGCCACCAAAACGTCTTCATGAGGGTTCCTCTCTCCAGATCAGGTAGCTTACTTTGGCGATGAGATGCAAACTATGGACGATAGCATGACACGGAGGGATGGTTGTGCAATGGCGGCGGTCACGCATCGCATGTAGCTACTGGGATCGCTAAAAAGTGGTGGCAACAACACATAAGTGAAATCGATGGTGGCGCACAACGGCGGCGGTCACACATCGCATGTAGCTGTTGGGATCGCTAAAAAGTGGTGGCGACAATGCATAAGTGAAATCGAAGGTGGTGCTACTCGAGCACCCGGTCTGGAGCTCCAGGGTGAAAGCCTAGGTCTAACCCGAGTTGGTTATATTTCACAATGGTGATGTTTTTACGTTGTTACCTTGTTGAAGGCATTGCTCAGATATGCTTGGACTGGTTCTTTAAGGTGAAAATATAGATTCTAGCCTTGGGTGGTTGGATCCAGTGACATTGGCGCTTGAGCGTCACTCCCTTTCTGAAGGTGTTGCTGCTGAAGAACCTCTTCGTTTGTGTGATGCCATGAGATAGTTGGTGCAGATATGGTCATTGTTATACTTTGTCGCAGATCTTGTTATACTTTGTCGCAGATCTGATCGCTTGGGGGGGACGGGTTTCCTCACCTACTCATAGCTTTGGTGTTATATGACATTATTATTTGCCGTCGTGTTTTTGTGTGCATACCCTTGGTGTCGGCTATGTGCATCTTAGTTATGCAGGGGCTGGGTGTATGCTCATTGTGTTTGTATTCTCTTGATGCTTCGTTTTAAGCCAATAAAATTCACCATTTGTCCAAAAACCTATCACAATAAAAAGGCAGCGGTTGCTGGATCTTTCAAAAAAGAAAAAAAAACTAAAAACTACTCTCAATTCCACAGCGACGAAGCAATTTCTGCACCTAACCACTCTATGCCGGCGAACCAAGTCGGCACTCCAGTGACTCCCTTTCACAACAACAAGGTGCTACCACGGGAGATCACAATTCGCAGCACGCTCTTGACCCGCCCGCGCAGAGAAAAAGCAACGCACACGCACCGGGCAGCTCCGCGGCGAGATCGCGGCACCGGCAAAGTAGCACGCTAGGCACCTAATGGATCTGAAATAAGCGGCGAGCAGAAATGACAGATCCGAGCGACGCGGGGACGGGGGCAGCAGGATACGCCACTGTAGCAGCAGCAGCAGCAGCACAAGGCTTACCCGGACGGAGGGTCTGGGGAGGGGAAGCGTCACCGAAGAGGAGGAAGGGGGCGAGGCGGTGATGCAGTTTAGCCAGTGGGGTGGGTATCGACGACGGGGACTAGACCGGGGTAGCCGGACGCGCTCGCGAGGGAACGAAGCAGTCAGAGTCCACGACGATCCGTTTGGCCGCCCTGAATTATCCCCGTTTGCTATATACTAGCACAAATATCCCTGCATTGCAACAGGAGAAAAATAATAATATCATAAATAATAATCATGACTCACAGACTCCATCTCCCGTGCCGTTTAAGTTCATATTCTCTATTTTAATACGGCATTATTGGATTGGATTGGATTAGATTGGATTGCTGGTGTTTTCTCTTTCATAGATCCATTAGAAACTCGTCATAAGTAGCGACACGATTAGAACATTATCTACATGTATCATTTTCTTGCTTCATGGCACATGCTTATTGTAGAACATACCTACAGAGAGAAAAGTACCCGTTTGTGAACATGCATTCTCTTTTCTTGGTTGCTTCGGCAAATCCCCTCTTTGTGGACAGGTCATCTTCTCATATCCTTTACCTCGAAAAATGCTGCAAAACCTTGTCTGCTTACTCAACTCCTCGTATTGTGCGTTTTCACGACTATTTGTTGGCCGTGCAGCCTTTCGCTTATTTTTTGTGGCACCCAAACCTACCAATGTGTCGTCCATTACTGGAATCAGAATCTTTGCCGTCAGCCAGCTCTTGCCGTCCGCTAGCTGACGGCAAAGAAGGTCTTTGCTATCATCTTAAAGAAAGAGCTGACGGCAAAGACCATGTTTGCCGTCAGCCAGCTCTTTGTCGTCTACTAGCAGACGACATAGAAGCTTTGCCGTGTGCTAGCAGACGGCAAGGAGGGAGGGTGGCGCACTAACGAGAACCACCTAACGGCCACTTTTTTTGTCGTCCGCGAGCAGATGGCAAAGAGAATAGCCAGCCTAACGGCCGTTACCCCCGGCCCCACCCCACTAGCTACGCTCTTTACAAAGAAATTAAACCTAACTAAAAAGCGGCCGGCCCCGCGCCCCACCCCTTTCTCTCTCCCCTCTCTTTCTCCCTCACCTCACCCACGCCACCCCCGTGCCCGCCGTCCCCGTGCCCACCGGCCCCGCCGCTGACCCCCACTGCCACCACCGCCCCCGACCCCCACCGACCCCGACCACCACCACCCCCGACCCCCCACCGCTCCGCGCCCCCGAACCCTCGCCACCCTGCTACCCGTCGCTGCTCCCCCCCCCCCCGGCCGTGGCGGCCAGCGTCGCTCCGTCCCCTAGTGAGGTTTCTTTACTTTTTTACTGACTTTTTTTGTTGTTGTTTTTTGATTTAGGTTAGTTAGTTAGTTGTTTTACCCTAATGTACATAGGTTAATTAGTTAGTTAGTTATTTCTTTAGGTTAATTACTTAGTTAGTTTTTTAGGTTTTTACTTAGTTAGATAAGCCCAAGAACAAGAAAATAAAAGAAAGAAAGAAGACCTAAAAGGACTAGGAGGAGAAAACATAGAAAAAAGAAGAAGAAGAAGAAGAAGAAGAAGAAGAAGAAGAAGAAAGAAAACAGAAAAAGAAGAAAAGAACCACATAGTAAGTTTTGCCACAAAGAAAGAAGACCTAAAAGGACTATTAGTACATTGTTTGGTTTTGATGCCCACTTTCTTTTTCCCTTGTCACTGTATCAGTTTCAGAACCACACAGTAAGTTTTGCCAGAGAGGAAACCAACAAATAACAGGTCAGCAAAGAAGGACCAACACACAATCTGTAGGTTCTCACCTAATAAAGTAACCCAAGCCCACTAGAGAGGCTTTTGCCAGTTCCCCATCTTGCTTTGCCTAGCCTATTGTACATGTCCACTTTTTTCCACCAAAATTTCAAAATTTATGCTAATTTGAATTTACTTTATGCACATAAAATAAACATGTTTGCATTCAACATGGCACCAAAAACCAAGAAGCAATTTTCCACAATGAAAACAACAAAGAGGCAAGTGAAAATTAAAGCAGTGGCAAAGAGAAAGCAGAGGAACACCAGCCAACCTGCCAAGCAAAGCAGCAAGCCATGCTTTTGCTCCCAACCCCCAACCCTTCTGATTCCCTCCTCCTCTCTTTAACTTTTTTTCTTGTAGCTTAGTAGTAGATTTGAATAGCTAAAGCGAGCCCCAAAGCAAGGGCTGGGGTGGTGAGAGCACGCTGTTCCTGTGGGACTAAAATGTGTTCTCTTCTTCTTGACAAGTCAGTCATGGTCATGCTGTGTGTGTCCTGGAGGTGGAGGTGAGGTGTGGTACTGCATCATGTGTTGCAATGGATATATGGATGGTTGGATGGGTTAACATGAATAGTAGTAGGGTGATTTTAGGTTAATAGATTTTAGTTGATTTTAGGTTAATAGATTTTAGAGTATTTTAGGTTAGTAGATTTTAGTAGATTTTAGGTTAGTAGATTATAGTTGATTTAGGTTAATTAGTTGGTTTAGGTTGATTAGTTGAAGAAGAAAAGGAAGTCAAGAGGAAGAATGAAAATAAGGAAAATGAAGAAGAAAAAGAAGACAAGAGGAAGAAGGAAAAGAAGGAAGAAGAAGAAGAAAAAGAAGTAGAAGTGGAGATGGAGAAAAATAAGTAGAAGTAGAAGATGAAAAAAAGAAGTAGGAAAAGTAGAAAAGGAGGGTTGCCGAGGGAAAAGAGGGTCGTCGAGTGGTCGAGGGCTCGAGGATCAAGGGGAAAAGGAGTCGAGGGTCTAGGGGTCGAGGATCGAGGTGTCGAGGGGTCGAGGATCGAGGGGAAAAGGAGTCGAGGGTCTAGGGGTCGAGGATCGAGGTGTCGAGGGGTCGGGGGGAAAAGGGGTCGAGGGGTCGAGGATCGAGGGGAAAAGAAGTCGAGGGTCTAGGGGTCGAGGATCAAGGTGTCGAGGGGTTGAGGGGAAAAGGGGTCGAGGATCGAGGGGAAAAGGAGTTGAGGGTCTAGGGGTTGAGGATCGAGGTGTCGAGGGGAAAAGGGGTCGAGGGGTCGAGGGTCGCCGCCCTAACCCCGACACCCCGACCCCGCCTCGACACCCCGACACCGCGACCCCGACATGGAACCCCGACCCCGACACACTTAAATATTTTATTATGTTCATGATGATGGTACACACTTAAATATTTTATTACGTTTATGTTGTACTAATTTCGTTTACTCTTTGCCATTGCACGTGTTGACAGATGGTGGGCGCGGGTCGAGAGCGCTCCAAGCCTCCTTCCTTGACGCGTGCTGGGAGGGGTGCTATTATTCCACCCCCAGCACCTTCGGAGAGCGCTGGTAGACAGCATGATGACACCGGCGGACGCTTCTTTTTCGGCCAGGAGAGGTTGGGGGAAGCCCAAGAGGGCTACTAGAGGTGGATGTGGCGGCGGGAGAGGTAGGAAGGCTATTGCGCCTTCCTCGCCGCCACCCCCAGCTGATTCTCCGGACCACCGGAGTGCTCCATCTTAGGTGGAACCGTCTGCTTTGGACCCATCTTGGACTCTGGTCCACAAGCCTCGGGTCGCCGAGCCTTCGTTCGACGAGACTCGGGTCCCAAAGTCTTCGTCCCAGGAGACTCGGGTCTCAGAGTCTTCATCCCACGTGACTCCGGAGGCTAGTGGCCATGCTAATGGTGGCGAGGACACCTTTTCTGACGATAGCTATAGCGAGGGCGAGCTGGTTGAGGGGGGCAAGAAGGTCTACCAGCGTGGTGGTACAAAGCTCCCACCCGTGCCGGCGACCCGTGATCAAAGGTGGTTGATTGAGCCTAACGGGGAGAAGTAAGTGCATTTACTCTTTTTTAACCTTTGTCCTTCATGTTTCTTCAAATTAATATCTAATGTGTTGGCCTTGTCATACTGCAGGGGTTGGAAATACGCCCCTGGTGTCCGCAGGCCCAACTAGGTCCTTGGTGTGCTTTGCCGGCGCCACTTCCCGGGGTGGGTCACGTTGCGCGGTGAGGGTCAGGTTCCACAGCTAGCACTGAGCTAGGAGTTGCACGTGGCTACCCCGACCCCGCTGGAGGAGAGGGTCGACGGTGTCTTGTGCGACACGGTGGCCGACATTGTGAGGCGACAATTTTGGGTAATTTCTCCTTTACAGAATTAAAAATCAACATTACCTAGTGATTATGCTAATTAGTGTTGTCTTGTTCGATTGCGGACCTTCTACAGGTGTCTTGAGGAACACGAGGCGGACGCGTCTATTGTTCTTGAAGCCAAGTGCAAGCGCCTACTTTAGAACTTACGGCACGAGGCTAGGGTGCAGGCTGTTCGAGACTACTACGCCTCGACTAACATTAGGAGGCCCAAGAAGAAGTGCCGCGCCAAGTATCTGAGTAAGGAGAAGTACATGAAGGTAATTACCTATTCTTAAGGCCTTGTACTTAGTTTCCTTGATTTCATTCGTAGGCGTAGTGCTGAAATTTCTCTTTGCCTAACTTAGGTGCCCTCGAGATGGTGTGCGGATAGGATGGACTATTGGGTGGCGTTGGTGGATGAGTGGTGCTCTCCCCAATGGCTAGCTGTCCACAACAAGGCCAGGGATAAGCGTGCCCAAATGCAAGGTGTGCCACACCATCAAGGGAGCCCAAGCTGTTTGAGTGCGGGTATCACTGGGTATGTGGTTTGAGCCCTTAACGATTCATGCAATTTCATTCTTCATGCGAGCTTGAGCCCTTAACTAATATGTTGTTCCTCTCTTTTAGGCAAAACACAACAAGAAAGACGTGCCACCGTTGTACGACCTCTATGCCATGGCCCATACTGCCCCATTCAAGAAGGCCAAGGCATTCTCTGAGTCTAACCTTGGTCATCCAGAGAGCTTCACCAACATCTCCTCCCACAACAAGCTCATGAGGTACAGAGACTTTGGGAAGGAGACGAAAGGGGAGGACTTCAACCCGAGCTAGAGTGCTTTTGATCCAGAGCTCGTGATGCTATCTGGTGACGGGAGGAAACATGGCTCGGTAGCCATTGGGGATGGACTGATACGTTGTCCTAGAACTCTCTCAGAGATCAAGAAGCGCCAGACGAGATCTCTTCCTGAGATAGGGCCTCGACCACAGCCAATGGAGCTCGCCATCAAGGCTAGGGCCCAAGAGCTTTTGGCGGAGGCAAATAGGCAGGCTAAGCAGAGGGAGATGGAGTTGGAGGAGAGGACGACTAGCATGTTGGAGGCGGTGAGGAACTGGAACAACGCGTCTCACCGGGCTCTATAAGAGCTCCTCGTGGTAAGTTTCTCCTGCATATTAGCCAAATCATGCATGTAATGTTCGTTTCGTTACTAACTAATATGAATGACTCATGAAAACAAAATGTGCAGTCCATGTGCGAGAAAAACGGTCAGACCCTCCGTCGATGCCCCAGATTGGTATAGCGGACATGGCGAGTTTCATTTGAATGGTCATTAGTTACTAGTATTCGCATTTCAGTTGCATCATGCTAAGGAGACATTGCAAATGATCTTTGGTGCAGCATGCCTCCCAACAAGCATCGACCGATCCTTCTCCATCTCGCACTGGCGCAACCCCGACCCTGACCGGTCCTTCACCTCCATGATGACGGTAAGTTTTCTTTAGTGTTTTGCTTAGGAAATGCATAAAGACCTAGACTTAGCTTTATTTCCTCCAAAATTCTTACCATAATGACCTAGACTTAGCTTATCTTCCTCCGAAATGACATAATGTAACACCCCGGATGTGATTTACCCAATATGTACTCCAACTCTTGCCGTTTTTGGCCTTAAGTTATTTTATTTTTCTTGGGTTCGGGTTTTTGTCTCCGTGTGTTGTTGTCGTTGTCATGCATCTCATATCATGTCATCATGTGCATTGCATTGGCATACGTGTTCATCTCATGCATTCGAGCATTTTCCCCGTTGTCCGTTTTGCATTCCGGCGCTCCGTTCTCCTCCGGTGGTCAATTCTACCTTTCTTTCGTGTGTGGGGATTAAACATTTCCGGATTGGACCGAGACTTGCCAAGCGGCCTTGGTTTACTACCGGTAGACCGCCTGTCAAGTTTCGTATCATTTGGATTTCGTTTGATACTCCAACGGTTAACCGAGGGACCGAAAAGGCCTCGTGTGTGTTGCAGCCCAACACCCTTCCAATTTGGCCCAAAACCCACCAAAACCTTCTCCATCATCTAGAGCATTCGATCACGATCGCATGGCCGAAAACCACACCTTATTTGGACTCTCCTAGCTCCCTCTATGCCTATAAATAGAACCCCTCCGAATCCGGATCTTCTTCTCCCCCGAAAACCCTAAAATTCTAACCGCCACCGCCGGACACGTCCGACCCGCCATCGGACATCGCCGCCGCCCCAACCACAGCGCGCCACGCGGCGAGCCGCGCCCACATCGCCGCCTCAGCCGCGCTCGGCCCGCCCGGCCCGCGTAGGGCCCCCGCGGCCCAGAGCGGCGCGCCGCCGCCCGACTCCTTCCTCATCCCGCGCACCCGAGCGTCCGCCGCCTCCCTCGCCGGCTCTGGCCACCGGGAGCCACGCCACCACCGCCCTTCGCGAACTCCGGCCGCCTGAGGCGCCCGGGAGCCGCCGGCCGCCACCGACGCCGTCCGACCCCGCGCCAACGTCGGCGAGCACCGCGGCCACTCCGTCCATCCCCGCCCCCGCGCCTACCTCCTCCTCCGTCGGCCGACTCCAACGCCGGCGAGTAGTCCGGCCATCCTCGGAGTTCATGCCGCTGCTACAGTGGATCTGGATCTAAGATCCAAAACGAGGGTTGACTTTTTCCCTAACCCTAGTTTATTTGCTCCTGTTCATCATGTCGTATCTCCGCATCCGTAGCTCCGTTTTGGGCATATAGCATATCAAAATGTTCGTCTCAGAGAGTACATCATTTCAATCCATTGCATCATTTTCATTTGAGTTCATCTTGATGCCCGAAATGCTGTTAGAAGAGTGCTACTTGAGATATTGTCAGATCTGCTGCTCCATTTAGATATTTGTCATTTTTGCCATGATTATTGTGTGCATGATATGCCCATGAGCTCTACATGTGTTTTGTTAAGGGTTTTGCCATCTTTCCAGAGGTGCAACCCATGTATTTTTGTGATGTGTGTGGTGACTAGCACAAACTTGCAAAGTGAGGCACTTGGTAATGCTGATTTCAGGGACTTGGCATTTCCACTAAGTCCTTGAGTTGTTTATCTCATATGGCCATATGTTCATGTTGTTTCCTAGTGATCCGTGCCTCTTTTGAGGATGATCAGTAAGGATGTTTTGTTAATATTGTAGTCCTCTATCCATCCATGTCTTTGTTTGCAATTATGGAGCACCCTAACTTGAGTCAATCGAGCTCTACTTTTGCTATTTCATGAATCTGGGCAGATTGTCTACTTGTTAGCGATTTTGCCGATGATGTTGTAGTTGATCCGTGCATGCTATGTTCTTGTTCTTGCCATGTCTAGCTTGTATTTTGTGTATTCTTGATGGGTGTATGCTTAGCTCGTCATGACTTGCTCTGTAGCGAGTGCATCGAGCTCGTAAACATGCCTACTTGATATCTGTTTCAGCATGTTCCAGTTTTCACTAAGTCTGAGAACTGATTATGTTTTTTTCCATGTTCACATGCTTGCAAATGTATTTTCTGATCCCTTTTGGCCCAAGGTCACTAAGGGAGTTTTGTTAAGCTCTTTGAGTATCTCCATGCCATGCTTTAAATTGCCATGTTCAGGTCCTGTAGCATATAGTTTTCATGCTCCGAAGAGTGCTATCTGATCTGAAATTCCAGACAAGTGTTAATTTCACTAAGTCTGAGATCTGTTTGTCAAATGCATTTCTGCCATGCTTGTTTGAACCTGTTAATGGATGAATTGGCCATAGCTCAGTGCTAGACTTTTGTTAAGCATCTTGAATGCATCCCTGCCATGTATTTTGTTGCCATGTTTGGGTGTTGTAGCATGTTCATCTTGTTGCATTTAGATGGCTACTTGCTGTAAATCGCAGACCGGTGCCATATTTGAATTGCTTGCCATTTCCAAACCGTAACTCCGATTCCGGCATTCTTTTTTTCAAGCGATTTCATCTCATCTTTCCAGTGGCACACTTGGATTTCCAAGTTGAGGCCAGGTTCATGCATTCCTTGTCACATCTTGCATATGCATCCCGCATCGCATCCCGCATAGCATACCATCCTTGCATCGTATTGTTTGAGCTTTGCACGTGGTTGATTGTGTTCTGTTTGCTTGTTTTTCTTGTTTGGGTAGAGCCGGGAGACGAGTTCGCTAACGAGGAGCCCGTTGAGTTTGCTTTCGAGGATCCAGTCAACTCTGACAACTTTGCAGGCAAGATGATCATACCCTCGAAATCACTACTATCTTTGCTTTGCTAGATGCTCGCTCTTTTGCTATGCCTATGCTACGATGCCTACCACTTGCTTATCATGCCTCCCAAATTGCCATGTCAAACCTCTAACCCACCATGTCCTAGCAAACCGTTGATTGGCTATGTTACCGCTTTGCTCAGCCCCTCTTATAGCGTTGCTAGTTGCAGGTGAAGATTGGAGACCGTTCCTTGTTGGAACATTATTTACTTGTTGGGATATCATTATATTGCCATGTTATCTTAATGCATCTATATACTTGGTAAAGGGTGGAAGGCTCGGCCTCTCGCCTAGTGTTTTGTTCCACTCTTGCCGCCCTAGTTTCCGTCATATCGGTGTTATGTTCCCGGATTTTGCGTTCCTTACGCGGTTGGGTTATAATGGGAACCCCTTGATAGTTCGCCTTGATTAAAGCTTTTCCAGCAATGCCCAACCTTGGTTTTACCATTTGCCACCTAGCCTATTTTTCCCTTGGGTTTCCGGAGCCCGAGGGTCATCTTATTTAAACCCCCCCGGGCCAGTGCTCCTCTGAGTGTTGGTCCACCTGTCAGCTGCCGGTGGCCACCAGGGGCAACTCTGGGCTGGCCTACCCGTACCTAACAATCTGAGTGTGCCCTGAGAACGAGATATGTGCAGCTCCTATCGGGATTTGTCGGCACATTCGGGCGGTGTTGCTGGATTTGTTTTAACTGTCGAAGTGTCTTGTAGAACCGGGATACCGAGTCTGATCGGAATGTCTCGGGAGGAGGTCTATTCCTTCGTTGACCGTGAGAGCTTGTCATGGGCTAAGTTGGGACTCCCCTGCAGGGATTTGAACTTTCGAAAGCCGTGCCCGGTTATGGGCAGATGGGAATTTGTTAATGTCGGTTTGTAGATAACTGACCTTAAACTTAATTAAAATGAATCACGTTGTGAGTTACCCTGATGGCTCTCTTCTCGCGAGACGGGAAGTGAACAGTGTTGGAAGTAAATGCTTGCGCAGGTTGTCTCTAGTTTCTCGTTCGCGCTTTGCCTCCTCTTCTCGCTCTCTTTTGCGAACAGGAGTTTAGGCACCATATATGCTAGTCGCTTGCTGCAGCTCACATATTTACCTTGCCTTTCCTATTAAGCTTAAATAGTCTTGATCGCGAGGGTGCGAGATTGCTGAGTCCCTGTGGCTCACAGATTACTTCCAAACCAGATGCAGGGCCTGATGATTCCGCTCCAGGTGACGCGCTTGAGCTCAAGTGGGAGTTCTGTTGGAGTTATGCTTGCGCAGGTTGTTCCTTAGCTTCTCGCTCGTGCTTTGCCTCCTCTTCTCGCTCTCTTTTGCGTATAAGTTAGCCACCACATATGCTAGTCGCTTGCTGCAGCTCCATATACTTGCCTTACCTTCCTATAAGCTTAAATAGTCTTGATCGCGAGGGTGCGAGATTGCTGAGTCCCTGTGGCTCACAGATACTATAACCCAGATGCAGGTCCAGGTGATTCCGCTCTAAGTGACGAGTACGAGCTCAAGTGGGAGTTCGACGAGGACTCTCAGCGTTATTATGTTTCCTTTCCCGATGATTAGTAGTGGTGCCTAGTTGGGGTTTGATTCAGGGCTTGTCGCATGTTGGGTTTTTCTCTATTTTGGCGCCGTAGTCGGGCCATGAGTGTTGTATTGATGGATGTTATTTATGTACTCTGATGTGACGTGGCGAGTGTAAGCCAACTATGTATCTCCCTTTTATTATATATTACATGGGATGTTGTAATGATTGCTGACTTGCGACATTGCTTTCAATGAGGTTATGTCTCTAAGTCGTGCCTCGACACGTGGGAGCTATAGCCGCATCGAGGGCGTTACAGTTGGTAATCAGAGCCTTCCCCGACCTTAGGAGCCCCATTGCTTGACCGTCGTAGCAGCCGAGTTGTGTCTAGAAAAAAATGTTTTGAGTCACTTAGGAATTATATATCGGAGAGCTTAGGAATTCTTTTTACTTCCCAGTCTCCTCATCGCTCTGGTAAGGCATCCTGATGTAGAGTTTTGACTCTTCACTTCTCAAATTTCACTAAATTTTTTTAGGATCACGCGAGTATCTTGGAATCGTTCCGATGGCTTATGATGAGAACATTGTCTTGGTGCCTCCTGTCAGGGGTTTAGTGGAAGTGTCCCGGGGAGTTGAGCTCTGAGGTGTTGTCATCATAATTTTATCGTTGCAATTCTGGAATACTTGAGATATGTTCGCCGACATCGAAAATCTCTTTTATGCAGTTCGTTGGTGAGATAACCTCGACGCCACCCAGTACTGGGGCGGGAGTTCGGGAGTATCGCCATAACTTGTATAACGGATGCTTTTCGAAGGTTGAGGTAGATGGTTTCCGAAGTTTTCTTGGTTATGTGTTGAAGGATGGATACAGCTGGATGTAGGATTTGCTAGTTTGGGTGAGATATTATGCTTCCCCTGTATCCCCAACACCTGATTGCATAACCGGAAAGGTTCGGGAGTTTCATAGGTGGGAATTCTAGTAGCTCTAGTTCTTCTTCCACGGATATTGGTTTGAGATTGGGATTTCTTACCGATTATTCGTTCTTGATCCGTACCTTGTTGATTTATTTCTCTACCTTAATTCTACGTGGCTTCTCAATTTATGGATATGTGACCATTTTGAAGAGGAATGCATTCGTTCATTTTGTTCGGATGTGAAGACTATATGTTGCAATTTTCATTCCTTGGATTCAGCTTCAATATTTATCTGTCTATGTGCTAACGGTGGTCAACCTCTTCAGGATGGCTCCCGCTAAGAGCACCAGTCAGAACCAGAATCAAGATCCGCCACCGCCTCCACCTCCTCCAGAGGCATGGCAAGCTGTGATGGCCGCAACCAATGCAAACACTCAGCTGATCATGCAAATTCTCCAAGAGCGCAATCAAGGCAGTCAAGGGAATCAAGGCAGCAATCAGAGTCACTTTGCTACACTCAACCAGTTCCTTGCTAACGGGCCAAAGACTTTCAGCAATTGTGTTGAGGCAACCGATGCTGACGATTGGCTTGTGGATCTGTGTAAGCATTTCGAGTGCAGTAACGTCAGGCCTGAGGACTTTGTCAAGTTCGCTTCCTTCCAACTCAAAGATCAAGCTGCAGAATGGTTCCAGCAGTACAAGGATTCCAGAGGTGGACGTGTTATCACTTGGGATGATTTCCGTCGAGATTTCCGAGCTCATCATATTCCGCAGAGTGTGGTTGAAAGCAAGCGTGAGGAATTCCGCAATCTGAAGCAAGGCTCTTTGTCTGTCTATGACTACAACAAGTTGTTCCAGAAGCTTGCCCGCTTTGCCAAGCAGGACGTGCCTGATGAGAAGAGCATGATATATCAGTTCAGGGGTGGTCTCAGAGAAGATATTCAGCTCGCTCTTGTTCTCTTTGAGCCCTTGAGATACGATGAGTTCTACAACATGGCACTGAAGCAAGAGGCTGCTCAGTTGAGGTGTGATGCTTCCAGGAAGCGAGTCAGAGATGTTACTCCTTCTTCCTCTACTCAAGTGGCCAAGCAGCAGAAGTTTTGGCTTCCTCCTCCTCCGTTCCGTCAGCCGTTTCAGCAGAAGAGCAAAGGTGGCAGTGGTTCTTCCCACCCACCCAACCCTGGCTTTCAGAACAAGACTTCGTCTCAAGCTCCAAGATTGAGTGCTCCGTATCACCGTCCGCTTTCTGAGGTCACGTGCAACAAGTGCCAACAGAAGGGTCACTATGCCAACAAGTGTTTCAACCAGAGGCGTCTTCCTCCTCCTCCTCCTGTCAGATCGGCAAGTACAGCTGTGGTCAAGCATAACCCCAAGCATGCCAAGGTCAATTTGATGAATGCAGCTCAGGCAGAGGACTCGTCAGATGTGATCATGGGTAACCTTCCTGTTAATGATATTCCAGCAAAAGTTCTTTTTGACACTGGTGCATCGCATTGCTTCATCTCGAGACCGTTTACAAATAGGCATGATTGGTTTCGCAAGTTTTGCCTAGTCCTTTAGCAGTTGTCTCTCCCGGTAAGCGCATGCAGGCTAACTCCATCGTTCCGGATGTTTCTATCACTTTGGGTGACTACAAGTTCTTGGCTTCTGGTTCTTGGTAACTCGGATATTGATCTTATTCTCGGAATGGATTGGCTTTCTAAGCACAAGGCACATCTTGATTGTGCTGCCAGGCAGATTCAATTGACTCATTCGTCTGAGGATGTAATTGTCTTTGCCGCTCGGGATAATACTATCCGTCTGTTTTCTCTCAATGAGAAGGGTGAATTGGATGCCATCTCTCAAATTCCAGTCGTTTGCGAATATCAAGACGTCTTTCCAGAAGAGCTCCCAGGAATGCCTCCGCACCGGCCAGTTGAATTCGTTATTGAACTTGAGCCTGGCACGGAACCTGTGTGCAAACGTCCTTACAAGCTCGGACCTGAAGAGTTGAAGGAGCTGAAGAAGCAACTCGATGAGCAAGAAAGAATGGGTCTCATCCGGCCTAGTTCTTCTCCGTGGGGTTGTGGTGTTCTTTTTGTGAAGAAGAAGGATGGAACGGACCGACTTTGTGTTGATTACCGTCCAGTGAACAAGAAGACCATCAAGAACAAATACCCACTTCCCAACATCAATGAGCTGTTCGAACAACTCAAAGGTGCCCAAGTATTCTCCAAGCTTGATCTCCGTATGGGTTATCACCAGATTCGCATTCGTGAAGAAGATATTCCCAAGACAGCATTCAGAACAAGCTTTGGTTCATATGAATACACTGTCATGTCTTTTGGCCTCGCCAACGCTCCTCCGACGTTCTCTCGCATGATGAACTTCATCTTCAACGCCTACACCAATGACTTCGTTTTGGTCTATCTCGACGACATTCTGGTTTTCTCGAAGAACAAGGAAGATCATGCCAAGCACTTGCGTTTGGTTCTTGATAAGCTCAGGGAACATCAGTTCTACGCCAAGTTCTCCAAGTGTGAATTTTGGCTCGATGAGGTTCTTTATCTTGGTCATATCATCTCTGCCAAGGGCATTGCCGTGAATCCTGAGAAGGTGTCTGCAATTGTGAATTGGGAACCTCCTCAGAACGTGAAGCAACTCCGCAGTTTTCTCGGTCTCGCAAGCTATTGCCGAAGATTCGTTGAAAACTTTCTAAGATCGCGAAGCCTCTCTAATCTTCTTCAGAAGCACGTCAAGTACGTTTGGTCTCCGGAGTGTGATATTGCTTTCAACACTTTGAAAGAGAAATTGATCACTGCTCCAGTTCTGACTCCGCCTGATGAATCCAAGCCGTACGAGGTCTTTTGTGATGCCTCTCTCCAAGGTCTTGGCGCAGTTTTGATGCAAGAGAAGAAAGTTGTTGCTTATACATCTCGCCAGTTGAAGCCTAATGAGAAGAACTACCCCACTCATGATCTCGAGTTGGCGGCAGTTGTGCATGCTCTTTTGACTTGGAGACATCTTCTATTGGGAAGAAAAGTGGACATTTTCACTGATCACAAGAGTCTCAAGTACATCTTCACTCAGCCTAATCTCAACCTCAGGCAAACTCGATGGGTCGAAATGATTCAAGAGTATAATCCGAGTATGAGTATACTCCAGGCAAGGCCAATGTGATTGCTGACGCATTGAGCAGAAAGGCCTACTGCAACAGTCTGATTCTCAAGCCTTATCAACCCGAGCTTTGTGAAGCTTTCCGCAAACTTAATCTGCAAGTTGTTCCTCAAGGTTTCCTCGCCAACCTTCAAGTCTCTCCTACCTTAGAAGACCAGATTCGCCAAGCCCAGCTTCTTGATGCTATGGTGAAAAAGGTGAAGATTGGGATTGCCAAGAGTCAGTCCAAGTACAAGTGCTACCGCCTTGATGACAAGGACACTCTCTTCTTCGAGGATCGTATTGTTGTGCCCAAAGGTGAACTTCGTAAAGTGATCATGAACGAGGCTCACAATTCTCTCCTCTCCATCCACCCTGGGAGCACGAAGATGTATCAGGACCTAAGCAAGCTTATTGGTGGACTCGAATGAAGCGCGAGATCGCTCAATTCGTGAATGAATGTGATGTCTGCAGAAGAGTGAAGGCAGAACACCAAAGGCCAGCAGGTCTCCTCCAACCTCTTGCCATTCCAGAATGGAAGTTTGACCACATTGAAATGGACTTCGTGACTGGGTTTCCAAAGTCCAAGCGTGGCAATGATGCTATATTCGTTGTCATCGAAACTCACCAAAGTGGCTCACTTTCTGCCTATCAAAGATCGATCACTGCAGCTCAATTGGCGGAACTCTATACCTCTCGCATTGTCTCTCTGCACGGTATTCCTCAAGTGATCTCTTCAGACCGTGGCAGCATCTTTACCTCGAAGTTTTGGGATTCTTTTCAGAAGGCCATGGGCACCAACATCCGCTTCAGCAGCTTTCCATCCTCAAAAGCGGTCAAGTCGAGCGTGTCAACAGATTCTTGAAGATATGCTCAGGCTTGTGTGATCTCCTTCGCATGAAGTGGGAGGATTGTCTTCCTTATGCTAAATTCTCCTACACAGTTTTCAAGCAAGTTCGGGCAAGGACCTTTTGAAATTCTGTATGGCAGGAAGTGCGTACCCCTCTCAACTGGTCTGAAACCGGTGAACGTCAGCTGTTGGGTAATGACTTAATCACAGAAGCAGAAGAAATGTGCAAAGTCATTCGTGATAACCTCAAAGCAGCCCAATCCCGCACAGAAGAGCTACTATGATAGTAAGCACCGTGATTTGGCTTTCGAGATCGAGATCATGTTTACCTCCGTGTCTCCTATGAAGGTACTCGTCGTTCGGTATCAAAGGGAGCTTGCCCCAGATAACGTGGGACCTTTCAAGATTGTCAGCAAGAGAGGCGATCTCGCCTATCAACTCGAGCTTCCTTCAAACTTTGCAAATGTTCATGACGTGTTCCATGTCTCTCAGCTTCGAAAGTGCTTCAAGACTCCTGACCGCACCGTCAACTTCGAGGACATTGAGCTCCAAGAAGATCTCTCTTATCGTGAGCACCCAGTTGCTATTCTTGAAGAGACTGAACGCAAGACTCGCAACAAGTCAATCAAATTTCTCAAAGTCAAGTGGTCACACCATTCCGACCGTGAAGCTACCTGGGAACGCGAGGATCACCTCCGTTCTGAGTACCCGGAGTTCTTTCAGTCCTAGATCTCGGGACGAGATCTTTTCGTAGTGGTGGAGTGTTGTAACACCCCGGATGTAACTTTCCCTATTTGTACTCCAACTCTTGCCGTTTCCGGCGTTAAGTTAATTTATTTCCTCGGGTTCGGGTCTTGTCTCCGTGTGTTTTATCGTTGTCATGCATCTCTTATCATGTCATCATGTGCATTGCATTTGCATACGTGTTCGTCTCATGCATTCGAGCATTTCTTTCGTGTGTGGGGATTAAACATTTCCGGATTGGACCGAGACTTGCCAAGCGGCCTTGGTTTACTACCGTAGACCGCCTGTCAAGTTTCGTATCATTTGGACTTCGTTTGATACTCCAACGGTTAACCGAGGGACCGAAAAGGCCTCGTGTGTGTTGCAGCCCAACACCCCTCCAATTTGGCCCAAAACCCACCAAACTCTGCTCCATGTCCTAGAGCGTTCGATCACGATCGCGTGGCCGAAAACCGCACCTCATTTGGACTCTCCTAGCTCCACTTATGCCTATAAATAGCCCCCCCATTTTCGGATCATCTCCTCCCACGAAACCCTAGCTAAAAAAAACAGATCCCGACCGACGGACATGTCCGGAGCCTAGCCGGACACGTCCGCCGCCCCCCTCAGCCTACCAGACGCTGCCACGTGGGCAGCGCCAACCACCGCCGCCGGCCCGGGAGGCCCGATCCGGGCCCCCGCGAGCCCGTACGCGCGCCGCCGCCCGACGCCGCTCTCCCCGCCGCCTCTCCCATCCCCGGGACCGCCGCGCCGCGCGCCGCCCGAGCCGCCCGCGCCACCACCGCCGCCCCCGTCGAGCCCGGCGCCGCCTTGCTCCGGCCGGCGCGCCCCGGCCTCTCCTCGCCCGGCGACCCCTCCTACTCCGGCCGCCGCCATCCTCAACGCCGGCCGTCATCGTTTTTCGCGCCGGTGAACAGTGCCCCGAAACCCTAGATCTGGATCCAGAGGTTGTTTTTTTGCTAAGTCCCGGAAATTTTGCATCCGTAGCTCCGATTTTGGACATATAGTATATCAAAATGTTCGTCTCGACGAGTACATCATTTCATTCCATTGCATCATTTTCATTTGAGTTCATCTTGATGCCCAAAATCTGTTAGAAGGAGGCTTCGTGAGTTAATTGTCAGATCTGCTAGTTCATCTTAGACTTTTGTCATTTTTGCCATGATTATTGTGTGCATGATATGCCTGTGAGTCCTTCATATGTTTTGTTAAGCATTTTGTCTTCTTTCCAGAGGTGCAACCCATGCATTTTTAGGATGTGTGTGGTGACTTGTGCAAGCTTGCAAAGTGAGGCACCCGGTAAATCTGTTTTCAGGGACTTAGTTTTTTCACTAAGTCTGGGATTATTTAGTTCATGATGCCATATGTTCAGCTTGTTTCCTAGTGATCCGTGCCTCTTTTGAGGTCAATCGAGCTCTACTTTTGCTTCGTGGTGAATCTGGGCAGATCGTCAACTCGTTTGCGATTTTGCCGATGTTATTGTAGTTTATCCGTGCATGCTATGCCATTTTTCTTGCCATGTCTAGCTTGTATTTTGTGCCTTCTTAATGGATGTGCTGGGATATTTTAGTTCTTGATGCCATATGTTCAGTTTGTTTCCTAATGATCCGTGCCTCTTTTGAGGATGATCAGTAAGGGACTTTTGTTATTCATGTTATTCTCTATCCATCCGTGTCTTTGTTTGCAATTATGGAGCACCATAGCTTGAGTCAATCGAGCTCTACTTTTGCTTCGTGGTGAATCTGAGAAGATCGTCAACTCGTTTGCGATTTTGCCGGCGTTGTTGTAGTTGATCCGTGCATGCTATGCCATTGTTCTTTCCATGTCTAGCTTGTATTTTGTGCCTTCTTAATGGATGTATGCTTGACTTGCTGTGACTTGTACCGTGGTGAGTGCATCGAGCTCGTTTACATGCCTTCGTGAGTTATATTTCAGCATGTCTCAGTTTTCACTAAGTCTGAAAACTGATTGTGTTTTAGCTATGTTCGTGTGCCCGTTAATATATTTCGTGAACCCTTTTGGCCCCAGGTCACTTTGGGTCTTTTGTTAAGCTTGTTGAGTAGCTCCATGCCATGTTCTTATTTGTCATGTTCAGGTCTCGTATCATGTTGTTTTGCTGCTCCGAAGAGGGCTTCGTGATCTGAAATTTCAGACTAGTGTTAATTTCACTAAGTCTGGAATCTGTTTTGCATTTGCGTTTTTGCCATGCTTGTTTGAACCTCATAATGGATGAATTGGCCGTGGCTCAGTGCTAGTCTTTTGTTAAGCATCTTGTGTGCATCCCTGCCATGTATTTTGTTGTCATGTTTGGTGGCTGTAGCATGTTCGTTGCATTGCGTTTAGATGCCTACTTGCTGTAAATCGCAGACCGGTGTCATATTTTAAAACGCTTGCCATTTCCAAACCGTAACTCCGATTCCAATGATCTTTATATCGTTTTCAAGCGATTTCATCTCATCTTTCCAGTGGCACCCTTGGAATTCCAAGTTGAGGCCAGGTTCATGCATTTCCTGTCATATCTTGCATTTTGCATCCCGCATCGCATTCCATATAGCATATCATCATTTCATCATATTGCTTGTTCTTGCACGTGGTTGATTGTATCCTTGTTGCTTGTTTGTCTTGTTTGGGTAGAGCCAGGAGACGAGTTCGCTACCGAGGAGCCCGTTGAGTTTGCTTGTGAGGATCCAGTCAACTCTGACAACTGTGCAGGCAAGATGATCATACCCTCGAAATCACTACTATCTTTGCTATGCTAGATTGCTCGCTCTTGCTATGCCAATGCTACGATGCCTACCATTTTCTTGTCAGCCTCCCAATTGCCATGTCAAACCTCTAACCCACCATGTCCTAGCAAACCGTTGATTGGCTATGTTACCGCTTTGCTCAGCCCTCTTATAGCGTTGCTAGTTGCAGGTGTAGTTTGGAGGCCGTTCCTTGTTGGAACATCTTTTATTTACTTGTTGGGGATATCATTATATTGCTATGTTATCTTAATGCATATATATACTTGGTAAAGGGTGGAAGGCTCGGCCTCTCGCCTAGTGTTTTGTTCCACTCTTGCCGCCCTAGTTTCCGTCATATCGGTGTTATGTTCCCGGATTTTTGCGTTCCTTACGCGGTTGGGTTATAATGGGAACCCCTTGATAGTTTGCCTTGATTAAAGCTTTTCCAGCAATGCCCAACCTTGGTTTTACCTTTTGCCACCTAGCCTTTTCTTTCCCTTGGGTTCTGCAGACTCAAGGGTCATGTTATTTTACCCCCCCCCCCGGGCCAGTGCTCCTCTGAGTGTTGGTCCAACCGAGCGATGTCCGGGGCTACCAGGGGCAACTCTGGGCTAGCCTACCCGTCGTCTTGCTCATCTAAGTGTGCCCTGAGAAAGAGATATGTGCAGCTCCTATCGGGATTTGTTGGCACATTTGGGCGGTGTTGCTGGTCTTGTTTTAACCTGTCGAATTGTCTTGTTGTACCGGGTTACCGAGTCTGATCGGTGTGTCTCGGGTGGAGGTCTATTTCTTCGTTGACCGTGAGAGCTTGTCATGGGCTAAGTTGGGACCCCCCCTGCAGGGATTGAACTTTCAAAAGCCGTGCCCGCGATTATGGGCAGATGGGAATTTGTTAATGTCCGGTTGTAGATAACTTAAACCTTAATTAATTAAAATGAATCAACTGAGTGTGTTGCCGTGATGGCCTCTTCTCGGCGGAGTCCGGGAAGTGGACACGATGTTGGAGTAATGCTTGCGCAGGTTGTTCCTCTAGATTATCGCTCGTGCTTTGCCTCCTCTTCTCGCTCTCTTTTGCGAATAAGATAGCCACCACATATGCTAGCCGCTTGCTGCAGCTCCACTTATACTTGCCTTACCCTTCCTATTAGCTTAAATAGTCTTGATCGTGAGGGTGCGAGATTGCTGAGTCCCTGTGGCTCACAGATACTATAATTCCAGATGCAGGTCCAGGTGATTTCGCTCCAGGTGACGAGTACGAGCTCAAGTGGGAGTTCGACGAGGACTCTCAGCGTTATTATGTTTCCTTTCCCGATGATCAGTAGTGGTGCCTAGTTGGGGTTTGATTCAGGGCCTTGTCGCATGTTGGGTTTTCTTCTATTTTGGCGCCGTAGTCGGGCCATGAGTGCTGGTATGATGGATGTTATTTATGTACTTTGATGTGACGTGGCGAGTGTAAGCCAACTATGTTTCTCCCCCTTTTATTATGCTTTACATGGGATGTTGTAATGATTTCCTAACTTGCGACATTGCTTTCTATGCGGTTATGCCTCTAAGTCGTGCCTCGACACGTGGGAGCTATAGCCGCATCGAGGGCGTTACATGCTTCATGGCCACTTCATCATTGCCGCCGCCGATCTGGACGGCCACTCGGTAATCTTCAAGCCAAGTATCGGGATTGGACTCGCCAGTGAACTTACTGACTCCAGTTGCCAACCTAAAGTTGGGAGGAATCACAGCGGCCCTGATGGCTCTACTAAAGCACTCTGGCCCGAAACATGTACTCTGCTGCTGGTAGGTGCATCTCTGTCGTGACCTTCTTGGTGAGCCCTGTTCCTGTCGACCAAACCCTGGAAGAGAATGGATCTCGCGTCAAAGCCTGGCCCTCTGGGGTCGACTGGAATCCTTCGCCCACCACTATGAGGGCGCATGTCATCCTGCTGGCAAGGCACATACGACCCGCTCCTCGGGGGAGGCGTGGGCACTCGACGTCGACCGTCACGATCGACTCGGTGATCATACTGCTCATGGTTCCCATACTGGTCACGCCGGTCTCCACGTCCCTCACGCCTCGGGGCGATCTCGGGCTGTGAGCCGACTGGACTGTGTCTGCGGCAACGGATCTGCTGTGAATCCTGTTCCGCGACTGAGAAACAGCGGAATTCTGATCTCCTGCTGCCCGGAGTAACGCTCTGATCTGCAGCAAGCCTCTGCCAGCCTCCGACTGGGAAGGCTGAATCGACTCCGCTATACGGGCCGCAGCTGCTAAATTCTGGATCGGAGTTCGATATACCTGCGGGGGCGGGAAGAGCTGACGTCGACTGGATTCGGGAACCCATTGTCGCGCACGCTCGTCGAGTGCTCGCTGGAGGTTTTCCAGTCGAGTGCGCTCGGCCAAGTTTGCCAGGCGCGAGCCTCGGGGGTCTCTCCAACGATAGGAGTGTGCAGTGCATCCATGTTCCGGCGGCGAAGTTCTTCTCTCTGCAGCGACATGAGAGGCTCGGGAAGATACTCCTCATGGAGATGCGACGGGTCGCCTCCACCCGCGCCTCTGTCGGTACGGGGAAAACCGGGAGGACTGGGCGGTCCATCGACCATCAGAACCTCCGCCGCCGGATCGCTGCTGTCGCACTCGGATGCGGTCTCTGCGGAGCCAGTCGAACAGGCCGTAGAGGGATTCATCGGGCTCGATCGCCGAGACTTGGGGGGTGGCCGACTGACGCGCCACCGCGTGCCTCACCCACCGCTGAAGTCTCGACCGACTGGAACGCTTGCGCCGGCGGGAAACGGGGAGTGAGGACAACACAGGACCTAACCGGTAGGGGGTCGACGGTTGCCGCAGGAGAACGCCGCGGACGTACGCGCTAAAGTGTGTTGCCTCGCGAGCAGGGAGTGCGTCCACGTCGAGCGGAGCCTCCCAGAGCCAGGCAGAGTCATCGACGATGGACGTGAGCGCGCCGAGACGGATCTCGCGGCCCTCCACCGAAACTCCGCCGAAAACCATGATGATTCGGGTCGGAAAAAAGTCGCAACTTCTCCAACAAACGCTAAAACACCGGCCCCACGGTGGGCGCCAACTGTCGTGGTTCTAAGTCTGACAGTAGTGTAGGGGGGTAAGTATGGAGAGGCAAGATCTTAGCTATGGAGAAGTTGTAAGCACGCAAGGTTTACGAGTTCAGGCCCTTCTCGGAGGAAGTAATAGCCCTACGTCTCGGAGCCCAGAGGCGGTCGACTGGATTATGTGAATATGAGTTACAGAGGTGCGAACCCTTGTCTCAGAGGAGGGCGGTGGCTTATATAGAGTGCGCCAGGACCCCGGCCAGCCCACGTTACCAAGGGTTCAATGTACATTAAGGCGGGGCGTTACTGGTAACGCTGGTAATAAAGTGCTATGATGACCATAAAAGCTATTTAATGACCGACCGTTAGCATGCGGAGTGACTTTAGGTCTCCTGGCTGTCGAGTGATTGGGTCTCAGTCGAGTGATGCTTCTTGGTCGAGTGTCTTCGAGCCTGTCGAGTGGGACACCTTCAAGTCGATTGAAAGGTGATTTCTTCTAGAGATGTCCTTGGGTAGGGCAGTTAGGACAGGTCCATGACCCTACCCTAGGTATATAGCTTCATCACCCGCCCCATATCGGCTTCCGCCTCTATGTCCGGTCCTGGTGCCCGGCTGGTGGAAGCGTGATTAGTAACATTGCCGGACATATTCCGGCGACCGTTTTTTCTATTAAAGAAACACGGGCGTCATTATATTTCGAGAAAGATGACAACCACGAAGCGGGGTTTGTTATACCTTTGCGCCGGCGTCTCCGTCCTGACCGCCTTCCTTTTTGTCCTACCCGGCCTCGGTGCCTCCTGTTGGCGCGTTGCTGCGGGTTCGGCAAGGCGTCCCGAATGCCTTCCCTGTAAAAATGCCATGTGTATATGGTGGGTGAAGTGTCTAAAAGGGGATCCTAGTTTTGGAGTTGGGATTTTTGGTTTTTCTTACGTGCGATGTAGGGAGCAGTCCGGGATAGTCGGCCGTAATGGCCACCATGGCATCGTCACAGCTTAACTGATAGAACTGCCGGTCTATCAGCTCCACGAATATAACCGAATCTTCTTCAAGTCCGGAGTCGAGGGCCCGGTAAGGGTCCTCTGGTTGTGGAGAAGGGCTGCTGACCTCCTTTATGGCTTTTCGCAGTTCCTGCCGCAAGGTGGCAAGGTGAATACTTACGACAAAGAATGCGGGAAAAATGGAAGCAGGGAGATATAACTTACCTAGCTTGGAGGATTGTACATGGAGAATCCATCCCGTGGCTTGATGCGGGTGAACGCCTCTTCCTCACCCTTGAACAATTCGGACAGAATTTTTGCTAAAGCGGCAGCATTGTCCGGACCCTTCCGCCCGCAGCGGGTGGCGTCATCCGCCCCGTTATAACACCACAAGGGGTGCCCACAATATTGAATTGGTTGCACTCCCCGCATTATGCAAATAATATAATAGATATGTTGGAGACGTATCAAGCATCCCCAAGCTTAATTCCCGCTTGTCCTCGAGTAGGTAAATGATCAAAACAGAATTTTTGATGTGGAATGCTACCTAACATATATATATATATATATAATCTTCTCTATTGTGGCAAGAATATTCAGATCCATAAGATTCAAAACAAAAGTTTAATATTGACATAAAAATAATAATACTTCAAGCATGCTGATACGTCTCCAACGTATCTATAATTTTTGATTGCTCCATGCTATATTATCTACTGTTTTTGGACTATATTGGGCTTTATTTTCCACTTTTATATTATTTTTGGGACTAACCTATTAACCGGAGGCCGAGCCCAGAATTGCTGTTTTTTGCCTATTTCAATGTTTCAGAGAAACATAATATCAAACGGAGTCCAAACGGAATGAAACCTTCGGAAACGTGATTTTCTCATTAGATAAGATCTAGGAGACTTGGACCCTCCGTCAAGAAAGCCACGAGGCGGCCACGAGGGTGGAGGGTGCCCCCCTAGGGCGCGCCCCCCTGCCTCGTGGGCCACTCGAAGCTCCACCGACGTACTTCTTCCTCCCATATATATCCACGTACCCCCAAACAATCGGGGGAGGAGCCAAAAACCTAATTCCACCACTGCAACTTTCTGTATCCACGAGATCCCATCTTGGGGCCTGTTCCGAAGCTCCGCCGGAGGGAGCATCGATCACGGAGGGCTTCTACATCATCATCCAAGACCCTCCGATGAAGTGTGAGTAGCTAGATGGCTTCTTCTCTCTTTTTGGATCTCAATACAATGTTCTCCCCCTCTCTTGTGGAGATCTTTACGGTGTGTTTGTTGAGACCGATGAATTATGGGTTTATGACCCTGTCTATCTATGAATAATATTTGAATCTTCTCTGAATTCTTTTATGTATGATTGGTTATCTTTGCAAGTCTCTTCGAATTATCAGTTTGGTTTGGCCTACTAGATTAGTTGTTCTTGCCATGGGAGAAGTGCTTAGCTTTGGGTTCGATCTTGTGGTGTCCTTTCCAAGTGACAGAAGGGGCAGCAAGGCACGTATTGTATCGTTGCCATCGAGGATAACAAGATGGGGTTTTTATCATATTGCATGAAACTATCCCTCTACATCATGTCATCTTGCTTAAGGCGTTACTCTGTTTTTAACTTAATACTCTAGATGCATGCTGGATAGCGGTCGATGAGTGGAGTAATAGTAGTAGATGCAGAATCGTTTCGGTCTACTTGTCTCGGACGTGATGCCTATATACATGATCATACCTAGATATTCTCATAACTATGCTCAATTCTGTCAATTGCTCAATAGTAATTTTTTCACCCACCGTAGAATACTTATGCTCTTGAGAGAAGCCTCTAGTGAAACCTATGGCCCTCGGGTCTCTTTCTCATCATATTAATCTCCATTACTTTATTATTGCTTTGCTTTTACTTTGCTTTTACTTTTTACTTTGCATCTCTATACCAAAAATACCAAAAATATTATTTATCATCTCTATCAGATCTCACTTTCGTAAGAATTTCTGGCGCCGTTGCCGGGGAGTCTGCGCAAAAGTCAACATACCAAGTACCCATCACAATCCCTATCTCCCACATTACATTATTTGCCATTTGCCTCTCGTTTTCCTCTCCCCCACTTCACCCTTGCCGTTTTATTCGCCCTCTCTCTCTATCCTCCCTCTCCCTCTCTCTCTCTCTTTGCCTCTTTTGCCCATTTGCTTTTTGTTTGCTTGTGTGTTACTTTGCTTGCTTGTCGTTATGTCAAGTCCTTTACCTTCTGCCTCTATGTCTGAAATTGGGGAAATTATTGTCGATATGGACAATAATAATATCATGAAAAATTCTGATGCTCCTGCTAAAGAACCTACCATCTTTCATACAAAAAAATTCTGTGTTGGTAGTGGTAATATTATTGGAAAAGGAGTTATTCAATATTTCTTTACTTGTGCCGGTGCTTTACCTTCTATGGGTAGTTCTATCCTTCACAGAACTAGTAGTATTGCGGACGCTACTTGTAGTTGAACTTGAAAGACAATTCATGCACATGCATCCTTCCATACAAAGGATTTTTCTGGATTTTTCTAATATTGAGCATTCTTCTGTTAAGCATGCCGCTACTATCTTTTTGGCTCATGAGTTTAGATTCCTAATAAAAGAAGCCAAAGAAATCTTTGCGCATTATAGGGTGGACGCTTGTCGTCCTCCCATAGAGGCTGTCCTCTTTGATCAAGAAGAAATAATGCGTTTTCAATCTCTAGACTATGTTGCTTTCAATGAAAATCTTAGAAAAAGGGTTCCTACCAATGTTTTAATTGATAGAATTTCTGAACTTAATGATGATTTGGCTATTTGAAATAATGAACTAGGATATTCTCTTGAGTATAGGCTCACAAAGTTCTGTCAAAAGAATGCTTATAATGATGAATTGGTTCTGCATTATGAAGGACCAAAGGAGGAACCTATACCTCCCAAGGTGATCTTGGGGACTTTTGTCCTGTTAAATTTAGTCCTTTTGATTACTTTTTCTTGCCTCAAAGAAAACTTGCTGCCGAACGTAGAGAATATGAAATGATTTTTAATAATTTATCTTACTATTATGGCAATACCTAGATCTATTCTTGCTTGTTATGCCTAGCTAGGGGCATTAAACGATAGCGCTTGTGGGAGAAAACCCAATTTTATTTTTATTCCTTGCTTTTTTCTCCTGTTTAGTAATAAATAAATTATTTAACCTCTGTTTTGGTTGTGTTTTTTGTGTTTAATTAGTGTCTGTGCCAAGTAGAACCGTTGGGAAGACTTGGGGAAGGTCTTGTTGAATTTGCTGTAAAAAACAGAAAATTTAGCGCTCACGAGAACTGCTGTCATTTTTATTTGAAAAGTGATATTTAGTTAATTCTTTTTGAATATGATTAATAGATAAAATCCTCACGTCCAGAAATTTATTTGAGAATTTTTGGGGTTCCAGATATTGCGCTAGCTACAGATTACTACAGACTGTTCTGTTTTTGACAGATTCTGTTTTTCGTGTGTTGTTTGCTTATTTTGATGAATCTATGGCTAGTAAAATAGTTTATAATCCATAGAGAAGTTGGAATACAGTAGGTTTAACACCAATATAAATAAATAATGAGTTCATTACAGTACCTTGAAGTGGTCTTTTGTTTTCTTTCGCTAACGGAGCTCGCGGGTTTTCTACTTTAAGTTTTGTGTTGTGAAGTTTTCAAGTTTTGGGTAAAGATTTGATGAATTATGGAACAAGGAGTGGCAAGAGCCTAAGCTTGGGGATGCCCATGGCACCCCCAAGATAATATAAGGACACCTAAAACCCAAAGCTTGGGGATTCCCCGGAAGGCATCCCCTCTTTTTCGTCTACTTCTATAGGTAACTTTACTTGGAGCTATATTTTTATTCACCACATGATATGTGTTTTGCTTGGAGCATCTTTTATGATTTGAGTCTTTGCTTCTTAGTCTACCACAATCATCCTTGCTGTACACACCTTTTGAGAGATCCATACATAATTTGGAATTTGATAGAATACTCTATGTGCTTCACTTATATCTTTTGAGCTTTATAGTTTTTCTCTAGTGCTTCACTTATATCTTTTAGAGCACGGCGGTGGATTTGTTTTATAGAAACTATTGATCTCTCATGATTCACTTAGATTATTTTGAGAGTCTTATTAGCATGGTAATTTGCTTAAAATCCTAATATGCTTGGTATGCAAGATTAATAATAAAACTTTCGTATGAGTGTGTTGAATACTAAGAAAAGTTTAATGCTTGATGATTGTTTTGAGATATGGAGGTAATAATATCAAAGTCATGCTAGTTGAGTAGTTGTGAAAATGAGAAATACTTCTGTTGAGGTTTGCAAGTCCCGTAGCATGCATGGGGTAAATGTTATGCAACAAATTTGAAACATGAGGTGTTATTTGATTGTCTTCCTTATGAGTGGCGGTCGGGGACGAGCGATGGTCTTTTCCTACCAATCTATCCCCCTAGGAGCATGCGGGTAGTACTGAGGTTTTTGATGGCTTGTAGATTTTTGCAATAAGTATGTGAGTTCTTTATGACTAATGTTGAGTCCATGGATTATACGCACTCTCACCCTTCCATCCTTGCTAGCCTCTTCGGTACCGTGCATTGCCCTTTCTCACATTGAGAGTTGGCGCAAACTTCGCCGGTGCATCCAAACCCCGTGATATGATACGCTCTTTCACACATAAACCTCCTTATATCTTCCTCAAAACAGCCACCATACCTACCTATTATGGCATTTCCATAGCCATTCCGAGATATATTGCCATGCAACTTTCCATCATTCCGTTCATCATGACACATTCATCATTGTCATATTGCTTAGCATGATCATGTAGTTGACATAGTATTTGTGGCAAAGCCACCGTTCATAATTCTTTCATACATGTCACTCTTGGTTCATTACATATCCTGGTACACTGCTGGAGGCATTCATATAGAGTCATCTTTGTTCTAGTATCAAGTTGTAATCATTGAGTTGTAAATAAATAGAAGTGTGATGATCATCATTATTAGAGCATTGTCCCAAGTGAGGAATATATAAAAAAAAGAGAGAAAGACCATAAAAAAGAGAAGGCCCAAAAAAAGAGAATGGCCATAAAAAAGAAAAGGTCCAAAAAATGAGAGAAAAAGAGAGAAGGGACAATGTTACTATCCTTTTACCACAATTGTGCTTCAAAGTAGCACCATGATCTTCATAGTAGAGAGTCTCTCATGTTATCACTTTCATATACTAGTGGGAATTATTTCATTATAGAACTTGGCTTGTATATTCCAACAATGGGCCTCCTCAAGTGCCCTAGGTCTTCGTGAGCAAGCAAGTTGGATGCACACCCACTAGTTTCTTTTGTTGAGCTTTCATATATTTATAGCTCTAGTGCATCCGTTGCATGGTAATCCCTACTCCTTGCATTAACATCAACCGGTGGGCATCTCCATAGCCTATTGATTAGCCTCGTTGATGTGAGACTTTCTCCTTTTTTGTCTTCTCCACATAACCCCCCTCATTATATTCTATTCCACCTATAGTGCTATGTCCATGGCTCGCGCTCATATATTGCGTGAAAGTTTATAGGTTTGAGATTACTAAAGTATGAAACAATTGCTTGGCTTGTCATCGGGGTTGTGCATGATGAGAGCATTCTTGTGTGACAAAAATGAAACATGACTAAACTATATGATTTTGTAGGGATGAACTTTCTTTGGCCATGTTATTTTGAGAAGACATAATTGCTTAGTTAGTATGCTTGAAGTATTCTCATTTTTATGTCAATATGAACTTTTGTCTTGAATCTTCCAGATGTGAATATTCATACCACAATTAAGAAGAATTACATTAAAATTATGCCAAGTAGCACTCCGCATCAAAAAATCTGTTTTTATCATTTACCCACTCGAGGACGAGCAGGAATTAAGCTTGGGGATGCTTGATACGTCTCCAACGTATCTATAATTTTTGATTGCTCCATGCTATATTATCTACTGTTTTTGGACTATATTGGGCTTTATTTTCCATTTTTATATTATTTTTGGGACTAACCTATTAACCGGAGGCCCAGCCCAGAATTGCTGTTTTTTTGCCTATTTCAATGTTTCAGAGAAACAGAATATCAAACGGAGTCCAAATGGAATGAAACCTTCGGAAACGTGATTTTCTCATTAGATAAGATCCAGGAGACTTGGACCCTCCGTCAAGAAAGCCACGAGGCGGCCACGAGGGTGGAGGGTGCCCCCCTAGGGCGCGCCCCCCTGCCTCGTGGGCCACTCGAAGCTCCACCGACGTACTTCTTCCTCCCATATATATCCACGTGCCCCCAAACAATCGGGGAAGGAGCCGAAAACCTAATTCCACCGCCGCAACTTTCTGTATCCACGAGATCCCATCTTGGGGCCTGTTCTGGAGCTCCGCCCGAGGGGGCATCGATCACGGAGGGCTTCTACATCATCATCCAAGCCCCTCCGATGAAGTGTGAGTAGTTTACTTCAAACCTACGGGTCCATAGTTAGTAGCTAGATGGCTTCTTCTCTCTTTTTGGATCTCAATACAATGTTCTCCCCCTCTCTTGTGGAGACCTTTGCGGTATGTTTGTTGAGACCGATGAATTATGGGTTTATGACCCTGTCTATCTATGAATAATATTTGAATCTTCTCTGAATTCTTTTATGTATGATTGGTTATCTTTGCAAGTCTCTTCGAATTATCAGTTTGGTTTGGCCTACTAGATTGGTTGTTCTTGCCATGGGAGAAGTGCTTAGCTTTGGGTTCGATCTTGTGGTGTCCTTTCCAAGTGACAGAAGGGGCAGCAAGGCACGTATTTTATCGTTGCCATCGAGGATAACAAGATGGGGTTTTTATCATATTGCATGAAACTATCCCTCTACATCATGTCATCTTGCTTAAGGCGTTACTCTGTTTTTAACTTAATACTCTAGATGCATGCTGGATAGAGGTCGATGAGTGGAGTAATAGTAGTAGATGCAGAATCGTTTCGGTCTACTTGTCTCGGACGTGATGCCTATATACATGATCATACCTAGATACTCTCATAACTATGCTCAATTCTGTCCATTGCTCAACAGTAATTTGTTCACCCACCGTAGAATAGTTATGCTCTTGAGAGAAGCCACTAGTGAAACCTATGGCCCCGGGTCTCTTTCTCATCATATGAATCTCCATTACTTTATTATTGCTTTGCTTTTACTTTGCTTTTACTTTTTACTTTGCATCTCTATACCAAAATACCAAAAATATTATTTATCATCTCTATCAGATCTCACTTTCGTAAGTGACCGTGAAGGGATTGACAACCCCTAAGCGCGTTGGTTGCGTTGAGCTATTGTTTTGTGTAGGTACGAGGGACTCGAGCGTAGCCTCCTACTGGATTGATACCTTGGTTCTCAAAAACTGAGGGAAATACTTACGCTACTTTGCTGCATCATCCTCTCCTCTTCGGGGAAATCTAACGCAGTGCTCAAGATGTAGCACATACTAACAAAGCAATCATGTCTTCTTAAAATAACATGGCCAAAGAAAGCTATCCCTACAAAATCATATAGTCTGGCTATGCTCTATCTTCATCACACAAAATATTTAAATCATGCACAACCCCGATGACAAGCCAGGCAATTGTTTCATACTTTTGATGTTCTCAAAATTTTTCAATCTTCACGCAATACATGAGCGTGAGCCATGGACATAGCACTATAGGTGGAATAGAATGGTGGTTATGGAGAAGACAAAAAGGAGAAGATAGTCTCACATCAACTAGGCGTATCGATGGCTATGGAGATGCACATCAATAGATATCAATGTGAGTGAGTAGGGATTGCCATGAAACGGATGCACTAGAGCTATAAGTGTATGAAAGCTCAAAAATAAACTAAGTGGGTGTGCATCCAGCTCGCTTGCTCACGAAGACCTAGGGCATTTTGAGGAAGCCCGTCATTGGAATATACAAGCCAAGTTCTATAATGAAAGATTCCCACTAGTATATGAAAGTGACAACATAGGAGACTCTCTATCATGAAGATCATGGTGCTACTTTGAAGCACAAGTGTGGAAAAAGGATAGTAGCATTGTCCCTTCTATCTTTTTCTCTCATTTTTTATTATTATTTTATTTGGGCCTTTTCTCCCTTCTTTATGGCCTCTTTTTTTTCTTCCTTGTTTTTATTTTTCGTCCGGAGTCTCATCCCGACTTGTGGGGGAATCATAGTCTCCATCATCCTTTCCTCACTGGGACAATGCTCTAATAATGATGATCATCACACTTTTATTTACTTACAACTCAAGGATTACAACTTGATACTTAGAGAAAAATATGACTCTATGTGAATGCCTCCGGCGGTGTACCGGGATGTGCAATGAATCAAAGAGTAACATGTATGAAAGAATTATGGATGGTGGCTTTGCCACAAATACAATGGCAACTACATGATCCTGCAAGGCAATATGACAATGATGGAGCGTGTCATAATAAACGGAACGGCGGAAAGTTGCATGGCAATATATTTCGGAATGGCTATGGAAATGCCATAATAGGTAGGTATGGTGGCTGTTTTGAGGAAGGTAAATGGTGGGTGTTATGGTACCGGCAAAAGTTACGCGGTACTAGAGAGGCTAGCAATGGTGGAAGGGTGAGAGTGCGTATAATCCATGGACTCAACATTAGTCATAAAGAACTCACATACTTATTGCAAAAAACTATTAGTTATCGAAACTAAGTACTACGCGCACGCTCCTAGGGGGGTAGATTGGTAGGAAAATACCATTGCTCGTCCCCGACCGCCACCCATAAGGAAGGCGATCAAAAAATAAATCATGCTCTGACTTCATCACATAACGGTTCACCATACGTGCATGCTACGGGAATCACAAACTTTAACACAAGTATCTCTCAAATTCACAAGTACTCCACTAGCATGAATCTAATATCACCATCTTCATATCTCAAAATAATCATAAGGAATCAAACTTCCCATAGTATTCAATGCACTTTATATGAAAGTTTTTATTATATCCCTCTTGGATGCCTATCATATTAGGACTAAATTCATAACCAAAGTAAATCCATGTTGTTCTAAAAGACTCTCAAAATAATATAAGTGAAGCATGAGAGTTCATTAATTTCTTCAAAATAAAACCACCGCCGTTCTCTAAAAGATATAAGTGAAGCATTAGAGCAAACGACAAATTACTCCGAAAGATATAAGTGAAGATCAATGAGTAGTTGAATAATTATGTAACTATGTGAAGACTCTCTAACATTTAAGAATTTCAGATCTTGCGATATTATTCAAACAGCAAGCAAAACAAAATAAAATAAATTGACGCTCTAAGCAAAACACATATCATGTGGTGAATAAAAATATAGCTCCAAGTAAAGTTACCGATGAACGAAGACGAAAAAGGGGATGCCATCCGGGGCATCCCCAAGCTTAGGCTATTGGTTATCCTTGAATATTACCTTGGGGTGCCTTGGGCATCCCCAAGCTTAGTCTCTTACCACTCCTTATTCCATAGTCCGTCGAATCTTTACCCAAAACTTGAAAACTTCACAACACAAAACTCAACAGAAAACTCGTAAGCTCCGTTAGTATAATAAAATAAATCACCACTTTTGGTACTATTGTGAACTCATTCTTTATTTATATTGGTGTAATATATACTGTATTCTAACTTTTATATGGTTCATACCCTCCGATACTACTCATAGATTCATCAAAATAAGCAAACAACACATAGAAAACAGAATCTGTCAAGAACAGAACAGTATGTAGTAATCTGTAACTCTCGAATAATTCTGTAATGCCAAAAATCCTAGGAAATTAGGAAGTCCTAAGAAATTTGTTTATTAATCTTCTGTGAAAAGAATCAGATCAAGAGCACATTTATGTGAATTATCAAAACTAATTTGCTGGGCGCAAAAGTTTCTGATTTTCAGCAGGATCAACACAACTATCACCGTAAGCTATCCTAAAGGTCTTACTTGGCACTTTATTGAAACAAAATCTATAAAACATGATTACTGCAGTAGCATAATCATGTGAGCACACTAAAATAGTAAGGGTAAATATTGGGTTGTCTCCCAACAAGCGCTTTTCTTTAATGCCTTTTTAGCCAGGCATCATGATTTCAATGATGCTCACATGAAAGATAAGAATTGAAACACAAAGAGAGCATCATGAAGCATATGACTAACACATTTAAGTCTAACCCACTTTCTATGCATAGGGATTTTGTGAGAAAATAATTTATGGGAACAAGAATCAACTAGCATAGGAAAGCAAAACAAGCATAACTTCAAGATTTTAAGCACATAGAGAGGAAACTTGATATTATTGCAATTACTACAAGCATATATTCGTCCCTCGTAATAATTTTCAGTAGCATCATGCATGAATTCAACAATATAACAATCACATAAAGCATTATTTTCATGATCTCCGAGCATATAAATTTTATTACTCTCCACATAAGCAAATTTCTTCTCATGAATAGTAGTAGAAGCAAACTCAACAAAATAACTATCATGTGAGGCATAATCCAATTGAAAACTAAAATCATGATGACAAGGTTCATGGTTATCATTGTTATTTATAGCATACATGTCATCACAATAATTATCATAGATAGCAACTTTGTTCTCATAATCAATTGGAACCTCTTCCGAAATAGTGGATTCATCACTAAATAAAGTCATGACCTCTCCGAAACCACTTTCATCAACATAATCATCTTAAATAGGAGGCATGCTTTCATCATAATAAATATTCTCATCAAAACTTGGGGGACTAAAAATATCATCTTCATCAAACATAGCATCCCCAAGCTTGTGGCTTTGCATATCATTAGCATCATGGATATTCAAAGTATTCATACTAACAACATTGCAATCATGCTTATCATTCAAAGATTTAGTGCCAAACATTTTAATGCATTCTTCTTCTAAAAATTGAGCACAATTTTCCTTTCCATCATTTTCACGAAAGATATTAAAAAGATGAAGCATATGAGGCAACCTCAATTCCATTTTTTTGTAGTTTTCTTTTATAGACTAAACTAGTCATAAAACAAGAAACTAAAAGATTCGATTGCAAGATCTAAAGATATACCTTCAAGAACTAACCTCCCCACCAATGGCGCCAGAAAAGAGCTTGATGTCTAATACACAACATTCTTCTTGTAGACATTGTGTGGCCTCCAAGTGCAGAGGTTTGTAGGACAGTAGAAAATTTCCCTCAAGTGGATGACCTAAGGTTTATCAATCTGTGGGAGGCGTAGGATGAAGATGGTCTCTCTCAAACAACCCTGCAACCAAATAACAAAGAGTCTATTGTGTCCCCAACGCTCCCAATACAATGTTAAATTGTATAGGTGCACTAGTTCGGCGAAGAGATGGTGATACAAGTGCAATATGGATGGTAGATATAGGTTTTTGTAATCTGAAAATATAAAAACAGCAAGGTAACTAATGATAAAAGTGAGCACAAACGGTATTGCAATACTTTGAAACAAGGCCTAGGGTTCATACTTTCACTAGTGCAAGTTCTCTCAACAAGGATAACATAATTAGATCATATAACAATCTCTCAACATGCAACAAAGAGTCACTCCATAGTCACTAAGAGCAGAGAACAAACAAAGAGATTATTGTAGGGTACGGAACCACCTCAAAGTTATTCTTTCCGATCAATCCATTGGGCTATTCCTATAAATGTCACAAACAGCCCTAGAGTTCGTAGTAAAATAACACCTTAAGACACAAATCAACCAAAACCCTAATGTCACCTAGATACTCCAATGTCACCTCAAGTATCCGTGGGTATGATTATATGATATGCATCACACAATCTCAGATTCATCTATTCAACCAATACAAAGAACTTAAAAGAGTGCCCCAAAGTTTCTACCGGAGAGTCAAGACGAAAATGTGTGCCAACCCCTATGCATAAGTTCACAAGGTCACTGAACCCGCAAGTTGATCACCAAAACATACATCAAGTGGATCACGTGAATATCCCATTATCACCACAGATAAGCACATGCAATACATACATCAAGTGTTCTCAAATCCTTAAAGACTCAATCTGATAAGATAACTTCAAAGGGAAAACTCAATCCATTACACGAAGGTAGAGGGGGAGAAACATCATAAGATCCAACTATAATAGCAAAGCTCGCAGTACATCAAGATCGTGCCATATCAAGAACACGAGAGAGAGAGAGAGAGAGAGAGATCAAACACATAGCTACTGGTACATACCCTCGGCCCCGAGGGTGAACTACTCCCTCCTCGTCATGGAGAGCGCCGGGATGATGAATATGGTCATCGGTGATGGATCCCCCCTATGGCAGGGTGCCGGAATAGGGTCCCGATTGATTTTTGGTGGCTATAGAGGCTTACGGTGGCGGAACTCCCGATCTAGGTTTCTTTTCGGGGGTTTCTGTATTTATAGGAATTTTTGGCGTCGATCTCATGTCAGGGGGGTCTCCGAATCATCCACGAGGCAGGGGAGCGCGCCTAGGGGTAGGGCTCACCCTCCACCCTCGTGGATGGATCGGGACTCTCCTAGCCCAACTATTTTACTCCGGGGGCTTCTTTTGGTCCATAAAAAATCATCAAAAACTGGCACATCAATTGCACTCTGTTTGGTATTCCTTTTCTATAAAACTCAAAAACAAGGAAAAAACATAAACTGGCACTGGGCTCTAGGTTAATAGGTTAGTCCCAAAAATCATATAAAATAGCATATAAATGCATATAAAACATCCTAGATGCATAATATAATAGCATGGAACAATCAAAAATTATAGATGCATTGGAGACGTATTAGGTTCGGCACTCTTACTTATCAAAAAGAGCTACGATTGATCCCCTATACTTGTGGGTCATCAAGGCTATTTTCTGGCGTCGTTGCTGGGGAGTGAAGCACCTTTGGTAAGTGGAATTTGATAAGGAAACATTTATATAGTGTGCTGAAATTTATTGTCACTTGTTACTATGGAAAACAATCCTTTGAGGGGTTTGTTCGGGGTATCTTCACCTCGTCCGGAACCACAATTAGCAACCCCTCAACCTACTGTGCCTATTGAAAATATTGAATATGAAATTCCTTCGGGTGTGATAGAACAACTGCTAGCTAATCCTTATGCAGGAGATGGAACCGAACGTCCTGACATGCACTTGATACATGTGGAACAAATTTGTGGATTGTTTAAGCTTGCAAGTTTACCCAGGATGAAGTGATGAAAAAGGTTTTCCCTTTATCTTTGAAGGGAAAAGCATTGGCATGGTATAGGCTATGTGATGATATTGGATCATGGAATTGTAACCGTTTGAAATTGGAGTTCCACCAAAAAATTTATCCTATGCATCTAGTTCATCGAGATCAGAACTATATATATAATTTTTGGCCTCGTGAATGAGAAAGTATCGCTCTAGCTTGGGGGAGGCTTAAGCCAATGAATGTTATATTCATGCCCCAATCATGAGCTCTCAAGAGAAATTATTATCCAGAATTTTTATGCTCTGCTTTCTCGTAATGATCAAACCATGCTTGATACTTCTTGTGTTGGTTCATTTATGAAGAAGACTATTGAATTTCGGTGGGATCTTTTGGAAATAATTAAACGCAACTCTGAAGATTGGGAACTCGGTGAGGGTAAAGAGTCAGGTATTAAACTTAAGTATGATTGTGTTAAATCTTTTATCGATGCCGATGCTTTTCAAAAAATTAGCACTAAATATGGACTTGACTCTGAGATAATAGCCTCCTTTTGTGAATTATTTGCTACTCATGTTGAACTCCCTAAAGAGAAGAGGTTTAAATATCATCACCTATTAAAGAAGAAATTAAAGAACCGGTACCATTTAAAGAAAAAACTATACTTTATAATGTTGATCTAGTTGTTCCTTCTACTTATATTGAGAAATCACCTTTCCCTGTTAGGATAAAGGAACATGCTAAAGTTTCAACTGTGGTTAACAAAAGCTATATTAGAACACCTAAACTTGATGAACAAATCAAAGTAGAACCTAGTATTGCTATGGTTAAAGATCTCCTGGAAGAAGATATGGATGGGAATGTTATTTACTTCTGTGAAGAAGTTGCTAGAATTGCCAAACCTGATAAAAAGGACAAACATAGACCTATTGTTGGCATGCTCGTCATTTCAGTTAAAATAGGAGATCACTGTTATCATGGTTTATGTGACATGGGTGCTAGTGCGAGTGCTATTACTTACACTTTATATGAAGAAATCATGAAAAACATAGCACCTACTGAGATAGAAGAAGTAGATGTTACTATTAAACTTGCTAATAGAGACACCATATCACCAATTGGGATTATTAGAGGTGTTGAAGTCTTGTGTGGGAAAATAAAATACCCTACTAGTTTTCTTGTTCTTGGTTCCCCACAAGATGACTTTTGACCCATTATCTTTGGTAGACCTTTCTGTTGACACACGAACATGTCACGTGTACCCTCGACACCGGGGGTGATGCACCGCAGCTCACGTCGAAGGAGACCCGACCGACAGCGCGATACGCAAGACAGTTGACGGGCGCTTTTGCAGACCCGAAAACCCCACACCCCCGGGAGGGACCCCGTCAGGGAGTGCGGCGGCTATGGGCTGCCCTAGGTCGATTCGCTCGCCCCTAGAGCCTCGGGATTTGCAGCTCTCAAACACGAAGAACAGCAAAGAACGAGATAGAAAAACGGTGGAGAGATAAAACGTAGATGAAAAAGTAGTATATTGATTTGTTTGATTGTGTGTTGTTCAATCGGTCGTCACCCCCAACATATATAAGAGGCGGCTGGACTTCCCGTACAAGTAAAGGATTCATCTAGGTTTTCCTTACAAGAAAAATTACATCAATTCATGTCCTAGAATCCTAATTCTATTCCAACTCGGATTCAGTCTGAATCTGGCCCAAACTCTGTCTTCCTTCTTGCGCGGGCCGCCGGGCTTGCATATGATCTCCGATCGAGATGGCCCAAGTATCAAACTTGTGCGCCTCGAAGATACGAACAACTCTCATGTTGATCACTTTTTCAAATAAGGCCATCTTGAATACTTTTCGAGGTCATCTTTATCTTCCAGTCGGACTCGGTCTTGCAGTAGACTGGATTATCCGAGTCTCGTAGTGAATTTGTAGGCTATATATTATCTCTGATGATGATGACTCCAAAATCAAAGTTTACCGTCTTGATGATACGCACAACTTCTGTATTGAACACTTCTTCATCCAAGGTCATTTTGATAAACTTTTGAGCACATGTTCAATTTCACTCGGACTTGAGCTCATCCACTCGGATATTAGATACTTTCACTCGGATCGTCCGATTGGACTTTTTCACTCGGAAGACAATCTTTCACTCGGATGACTATATTTCCACTCGGATGACTATATTTCCACTCGGAAGGCACTATCTTATTCACTCGGATGACTATATTTCCACTCGGAAGGCACTATCTTATTCAATCGGCAAGTTTTCCTCCCGATGGTAATCTTTTCACTCGGAGTATTTTCACCTGGACGACAATTTCACTCGGATGATCATATTTTCCCTCGCATGACTATATTTCCACTTGGATAATAATAAGTTCATCCAGTTTCACTCGACCGTAAACTTTCACTCGACCGTAAACTTTCACTCAGATGGTAAACTTTTCACTCGGGTTTCCGACTGAAAACATAGCCCGATCTTGATTTGTCTCTCCAGGCCTCATACGACCTCGGATTGAGACGAATTATGTATGAAAATTGATCGGCTCGACGAGATGAAACTTTTCCGTGTTGAAGGTTTTTCGATTCAAGGCTGTATTGATGGCCGAATTACTCGCGCAACCTATCAGACAAGTGTGGCACCTCGCGCCATATTTCCGTTGAGGTTCAGTCTGCAGTATATTGCCTCTAACTTTTGCATATGAACTCGGATTGAGATGATTTATATATCAAAATCAATTGCCTTGACGAGACGAAGACAATTCCTTAAGAGTGCTCCTTCATCCGAGGTCATCTTGAAGACGTGATTGGCCGCAAACCACTCGGAACATTGAACTATGCCACTCGGAGTATAGTTTTGGTCCGTAAGATAAAGTCGAATGAATATAACCGAAACATCTAAGTGGTTCCACTCGGTGACGTGAATATTTTTATGCTGAAAACTCATTCACTCGAGACCATCTTCATTGCAATCTGTATCTTGCCAAAATCAGGTGTCAACACATGCCCCCCTGTTTTTCGGCAAAGCTTGCACGCCGAAAAATAATATGCATAGTGTTTGTTCTAAGGACGATATCAACACTCCATCGGCCATTTATTTTTTTCAGGGCGACAATTATGTATCGGCCATGTTTGTGCTAAGGGCGATAATCGTATATCGGCCATTGCCCACTTAGGCTTCCTGCCACACACTCGGGTGGTACTTCTTCAAATATTTGCCATTGAGAGCTCGAGGTAACAATGCCTCTTGTATTGATTCCACCAAATATGAATTTCCGGGAACAACTCTTGCAATTCTAAAAGGACCTTCCCAACTTGGAGACCACTTCCCTAATTTTCTATCTCTTGAACCAATCGGCAGAATCACTTTCCAAACGAGATCACCAACTTGAAAATTCTTCAACTTGACTTTCTTATTGTAAGCCCTTGCCACCCTCAACTTATCTCTCTCTATGGCATTCAAAGCAGCCAAACGTTTATCAGCAACCTCATCAATGTTGTCCATCATCAAGTTATAGAAGTCTATTGCCGATAAATCATTTTGTTTGGCTATTCTCAAAGCATTCAAATTTACTTCCACCGGTAAAACAGCCTCCTGACCATATACTAGCTCATATGGAGTCACTTTCATAGCACCATGCCTTGAGATTCTATGTGCCCATAATGCCTCAGACAACAAGTCATGCCATCTCTTTGGATTATCCTCAATCTTCTTCTTGATGAGCTTGATTAAAATTGTATTGCTAGACTCAGCTTGTCCATTAGCTTGGGCATAATATGGAGAGGAATTGAGCAACTTTATGTTATAAGATTCGGCAAACTCTCTGACTTGGTGTGACATGAAAGATGAACCTTGATCTGTAGTTAACGTTTGAGGAATACCGAATCTATGAATAATGTGCTCGGTTATGAATTGAATTACCTCCGTATGCGTCATGTTCTTGAGAGGTACTGCTTCAGACCATTTAGTGAAATAATCAGTTGCCACCAATACGAACCGATGCCCTTTTGAGGAAGACGGATGGATTTGTCCAATGAAATCTAAACCCCAACCTCTGAAAGGCCACGGTTTGATAATAGGATGTAACATAGCAGCAGGAGCCAATTGAATATCACCAAACTTTTGACAAGCTTCACACCCCTTATAATATCTGAAGCAATCATTAATCATAGTCGGCCAATAAAACCCAGCACGTCGCAATAACCATTTCATCTTGGGAGCCGACTGGTGAGTGCCACAAATACCTTCATGTACTTCTCCCATAGCAACTCTTGCCTGGTCCTCGTCCAAACACTTTAGAAGAACATCATCGACGGTTCGGTGATAAAGACCATCATCTCTCATTGTATACTTGAAAGCCATACGCTGAACATCCCTGTCCACCCTTTCACTCGGATTGCACAAGTAATCAACAATGGGATTCCTCCAGTCGGGATTGTCACCTGCACTAGACTTTTTGTTAATGGCCGAATCAGTGGGTTCAGGTTCGGCCTCTCCCATATTGGCAAGACAAGACATCGGTCTTTGAGAGATATGAAACATGCCATGATCAACATGATATCCGGATGCTTGTTGTGCCAATTCATTTGCTTTCCAATTGTCATGTCTAGATATATGAGCAATGCTAAAGCAATCCAAATAAGAAATTATATCTAGACATCTATCAAGATAAACATTAAGTGATTCGTCCAAACACTGAAAGACTTTGGATATTTGCTGCACCACTAGTAACGAATCACCATAAGCCTCAATATGTGTAGCACCTATAGCAAGTAACATCTCTAGGCCGAATAACAATGCTTCATATTCGGCTTGATTGTTTGTGCAAAAATATTCTAAGCGGCATGAGGCTTCAAAAACAACACCATGAGGAGATATATAAACAATACCAACACCTTGGCCATTGCTACAAACTGAACCATCAAAGTATAATCTCCATGGTACTAATGAAACAAGGTTCATATCAACATCATGCTTGTTATTAACCCGATGTTCAACAATGAAATTAGCAACAATTTGGCCTTTCATGGATTTTAGAGATTCATAAGCCAAATCATATTCAATCAAAGCATAAGCCCACTTTCCAATTCTACCACTAAGAATTGGCCTATGCAACATGTATTTAATGACATCGGTTTGACAAGCTACTACACAAACACTCGGCACTAAATAATGTCTCAGTTTTGTGCAAGCATAATATAAGCATAGACATAATTTCTCAATAAATGTATACCTTGTCTCTGCGTCCAATAAGCGGCGGCTCAAATAAGTGATGGCATGCTCTTTTCCTTCGGTCTCTTGAGTTAGAACAACACCAATAACTCCTTCCTCTGCTGCAATGTAAAGTCTGAAGGGTTCCCTATGCTTGGGTGCTCTCATCACCGGAGGAGTGCACAAATAATTCTTGATCATATCAAATGCTTCTTGCTGTTTTGCCCCCCAAGTGAAATCAGCATCATTCTTTAACCGAAGGATAGGAGTAAATGCATCAACTTTCCCTGATAGATTAGCTATGAACCTTCTCAAATAATTGACCTTGCCAAGGAACTTTTGCATATCTCTCTTGCATGTTGGAGCCTCCACCTTCTGTATAGCCTCTATCTTTTTGGGATCAATCTCTATACCATCTTCATGAATAATGAAACCCAAAAACTTGCCAGCTGACACGCCGAAAGCACACTTCAAAGGATTCATTTTCAATCCATACTTTTTCATTCTTTCAAAAGCTAAACGCAAATCGGCCAAGTGAGATTCAAAAGCATCCGATTTGACAACAATATCATCAATATAAACTTCAAGTATGACATCGAGTAAATCATGAAAAATCAAATTCATAGCCCTTTGATACGTGGTGCCAGCATTTTTTAATTCGAATGTCATCACTGTCCACTCGAATAAACCAAGGAAACCAGGACATCGGAAAGCCGTTTTGTACATGTCCTCTTCGGCCATAAAAATTTGATTGTATCCGGCATTACCATCTAGAAAGCTAATAACCTTATGTCCAGAAGCATCATTAATAAGCATATTGGCTATTGGCATAGGATACTCATCTTTGGGTGTAGCCCTATTCAAATCTCTGAAATCAATGCACACCCTCAACTTGCCAGATCCTTTCTTCTCTACCGGGACAATGTTAGAAATCCACTCGGCATACCTGCAAGGTCGAATGAAATTAGCTTCAAGCAGTCGACCGATCTCTTCCTTGATCCGGTCATATGTTTTCGGATTAAATTTTTTGGCCGACTGTTTATAAGGTCTAAAACCGGCCTTTATAGGCAACCGATGTTCCACTAGCTCTCGGCTTAACCCTGGCATCTCACGATATTCCCATGCAAAGCAACAAACATATTCTTTCAATAGCTCGATTAACTTAGCCTTACAATCGGCTTTCAAATTTCTGTTTATAAATGTCGGTCGAGTGACTGAACCATCTCCAATATCTACCTCTTCTAACGGATCGGCTGATGTAAAACCTTGTCCAAGTTTATCCATGTCATCCAACTCCTCTATAGACTCATACATATCGTTCTCATTGGACCGATACTTTACAAGACGTTTTTGTAACCACTCGGAATTAGGATCCATTTAAACATATCATACCTTGGAGCCGATTGCATTCACTCGGCTTTAAAGAGACGGGCACAAAACCATTCTTGGTTGCGCTGAGAAAATCAAATTCTGACAAGTCACGTCCCGTCAAGCAAGTAGCATTGGGATGTTGCCAATCCACCGATGCATCGGCCAAAGCAACACATGCCAATTTATCCGCATGAATAACTTCCACTTCATCATCAACCCACTGAATCAAAAACTGGTGCATAGTGGATGGCACGCACTGGTTTGCATGAACCCAATCGCGGCCTAGTATGACGTTGTAGTTACCTTGCACCTCAGCGACAAAGAATGCAGTAGCCAAAGTTTTGCTTCCGACTGTAAGCTCCACATACATCACACCTTTGGCTTCAGTTTTCTCTTTTCCTTCAAATCCATTGAGCACCATATTGGTCTTGATTAATTCTTCATCAGGCAAACCCAATCTCTTGAAGACCGAATAGGGCATAAGATTTACCACGGCACCACCATCAACAAGCATCCGAGTGAGCAGGGACCCATTGATATGACCTCTGAGATATAATGGTTTAAGATGCGTTACTGGTTCTTTTGGCTTCTCGAATATTGCGTTTTTAGGGCTGAAATCCAGCTGAGCCACCTCCCCTTCTTCATCTACATCACGAAACTCAGCAGGTAAGTAGTACACCATATTGATATCCATACCTTCATGAACCGGCGTAGACTCATAGTCCAACATATCAGCCTCCTCCTCGAGTGCATCCACCGATTCTGAAATTTGTCCGAGTGAAGGATAAGTAAGAAGTGTCGCAAACAATGTCATATCTGTTGCATCATCCTCCTTTGGTGATGTAGGTATTGCTGTGATAGATGTAGAAGCTGTTGTATCTTGCATTTGTTTAGGCCTCCACACTTGTTTTGGTGGAACCATGGGTCGAGTGTCATTGAACAACTTATCCCTTTGTTTCTCGGCCTCCTGTTCTGCCATCTCTTGACTCCTTAACCTCTGTAGTTTCCTCTTTTGTGTCTTTGTTAGCCCTGGAGGACACCACTTCAGCTGAGTGTATTTAGGATCTCTCGTCTTTACCTGGCTGGTGCTTGCCTCATGGTCATTAGCCGAGTGCTTTGGCGCGATAGCAAGTATCGGCTCAGTCAGATTGCTATGCACAATCGGCTGCTGTATGGCGAATGTTTCGGTGCCCAAGATAAGTGAGTCGACATCCATTTTCTCCTTGCCTTTTCCCGACTCAACTGCTGCAACACTTCGTGATTTAACACGCCATTCTTTTCGACTTTCCAGATGCATGAAATTTCCACTTGGGCGCACCTTTTTATTCTGATGGAATCCACTCGGATGGAATTCAGTCGGATGGAATCTACTCGGCCACATTTTTTCACTCGGATAGCTTCCACCTGGGTGCATTCTCACACTCGGATAATTTCCATCCGGTCGCATGTTTTGACCAGCCGACCGATAGTTACCGATGTTCAGTCGGCCTCTATATGAATAGTCAAGTCGATCCCAAACAGATTGTGTATGCTCTTCTGGAAACGGCACCCTGGGTCCACTCGGTTTCATATACTGACTGAACATATCAGCTGATGGTGACCTTGGTCGCTTCAGATGAGTCGGCCGATTAAAGCTAGAACCGGCCGACTGGTTGGTGTACTTGGACAGCAACATATCAAAAGTTGGCTTGATCCGCTTGCGCTGTACTTTAACTTCATTCCTTTTCCACTTGCCAATTTCTGGACTCTTGGGCTTGACAAATCTCACACGAGCATTTTCTTGCACTTGCAGTTGCCCCCCGAGTGTAGGATTCTTGATGGTGATTTTGATCACTTCCTTGCCATCGGGTTGCTTACCAAGCACAACCTGTCTCCCCAAGACCTTGTTGTCCTCCTTGTCTTTCCTGGGCTCACCAACAATGACATTAGCTTTATTAGCAGATTCGGCTACCTCCGGCCGAATGAGTAGCTTCTTCCCCTCCAAATCCATGGTATTCATTGGAAAAGGCTGTTTATCAACTTGCATCTCAGAAAAGTTCAATCGTCCGTCATTAATGGCCGATTGTATCTGTCATCAAAAAACATTGCAATCGTTAGTAGCATGAGAAAAAGAATTATGATACTTGCAATAAGCACGCCGTTTTAGCTCTTCAAACAGTGGTAAAGTATGAGATATTCTAATAATCTTAGCCTGTAGCAAAGCATCAAATATTCTATCACACTTAGCAATGTTAAAAGTAAACTTCATCTCTTCATCACGATTCTTATGAATCGGTTTCAGATCATTGCAAGTAAAGGGTTTGGCCTTAGATGGCCAAACAAATTCAGTAGCAAAAACATCACCCTCATCGTCCGAGTGATCACTATCATATTCCACCATATTCATCTTTGGACGATCGGCTTTGTATCTATGCACTTCTTTGAGATCTTTGCTTCGGCTTTCCTGAGCCAAAGCCCTTTGTAAGACTTGGTTGATATTTAAGAACTCATAACCTTCTAGCTTTTCTCTAATGGGAGTTCTCAAACCACTCAGCACTAGGTCTGCCAAGTCTCTCTCGGTTATCACCAAACTAAAACACCGGTTTTTTGTTTCTCTGAATCTCTTGACATAATCGGAGACCGATTCATCATGCTTCTGTTTAACCGATGTTAGATGTGATAACTTGAGTTCATTGTCGCCGCTATAAAAGTGATCATGAAATTTCTGCTCTAGCTGTGACCAAACCCGAATGGAACCATGTGGTAAAGAAGAAAACCATGAAAATGCAGTACCAGTTAAAGATAAAGGAAACAAACGCACTTTCAACTCATTTAGTGAGCCTGCTTCACCTAGTTGTGCTAAGTATTGACTAACATGCTCCCATGTGGTTTTTGTGCCCTCTTCATTGAACTTAACAAAATCTGGAATCTTATATCCCGGAGGGCACTGGATGGCATCAAAGTACTCGGGGTATGGCTTTTGGTAAATCCGATTCCGAGGTAACTCAACTCCAAAATTCTCTCTAAGCATCTTAGCCATCTCCTCTCTAAGATTAGCTAGACCATCATCCGTAGTGGACAATGAAGCTTGTGGCAGTGATATAGGAAGAGTATGGTTACTAGCTGTAGGTAGGAATTGTGGCATGTATGTCGACCCACAATTTGGTAGTGGTCGAGTGGTTGTAGCTGTAGGTAGAATTTGGTTCGGCGTTGCCACCGAACCTGTCATGCTTGTAATAGGATTAATGGGTGTAGCCACAATCTGATTTGTTTGGGTAGGATAATAAGTCATCGGCACGGGAGGCGCCGATGCAATAGGTAAAGTCAGATTAGGGTTTTGCACACTAGCAGCTACACCATTATTACCACTAGACGATTGAGATATATTCTTCTGAGCATTAGTATTTTCTATAAAAGTTTGATAGACTAGATTGTTACCATCAGCAATACGACTTTCAATCTCAGCCCACTGCTCAGGAGAAAAGGCAGTACTTACAGAAGGCTTAACCTGTTCAGTTTGAAGAGGAGGGAACTTGATTTCTTCAATCGGAGTGATGTTGCCTTGGCGATCTTTCTTGAATTTTGCAAGGAACTCCTGCAGGTCCTTCTCCTCGCGCGCCTTCTTGTACTCCTCATAGATTTGGTGATGATCGGCCGATATCTCATCAAGACTAGGCTCAATGATGTTATCGGCGTCTACCTCAGATGGCTTGGGAAGATCGGACATGATGGATGATGACGATTGATCTTCGTTCCCCAGCGGAGTCGCCAAAAAGTGTGTTGACACACAAACACGTCACGTGTACCCTCGACCGGGGGTGATGCACCGCAGCTCACGTCGAAGGAGACCCGACCGACAGCGCGATACGCAAGACAGTCGACGGGCGCTTTTGCAGACCCGAAAACCCCACACCCCCGAGGAGGGACCCCGTCAGGGAGTGCGGCGGCTATGGGCTGCCCTAGGTCGATTCGCTCGCCCCTAGAGCCTCGGGATTCGCAGCTCTCAAACACGAAGAACAGCGAAGAACGAGATAGAAAAACGGTGGAGAGATAAAACGTAGATGAAAAAGTAGTATATTGATTTGTTCGATTGTGTGTTGTTCAATCGGCCGTCACCCCCAACATATATAAGAGGCGGCTGGACTTCCCGTACAAGTAAAGGATTCATCTAGGCTTTCCTTACAAGAAAAATTACATCAATTCACGTCCTAGAGTCCTAATTCTATTCCAACTCGGATTCAGTCTGAATCTGGCCCAAACTCTGTCTTCCTTCTTGCGCGGGCCGCCGGGCTTGCATATGATCTCCGATCGAGATGGCCCAAATATCAAACTTGTGCGCCTCGACATACGAACAACTCTCATGTTGATCACTTTTTCAAATAAGTCCATCTTGAATACTTTTCGAGGTCATCTTTATCTTCCAGTCGGACTCGGTCTTGCAGTAGACTGGATTATCCGAGTCTCGTAGTGAATTTGTAGGCTATATATTATCTCTGATGATGATGACTCCAAAATCAAAGTTTACAGTCTTGATGATACACACAACTTCTGTATTGAACACTTCTTCATCCAAGGTCATTTTGATAAACTTTCGAGCACATGTTCAATTTCACTCGGACTTGAGCTCATCCACTCGGATATTAGATACTTTCACTCGGATCGTCCGATTGGACTTTTTCACTTGGAAGACAATCTTTCACTCGGATGACTATATTTCCACTCGGATGACTATATTTCCACTCGGAAGGCACTATCTTATTCACTCGGATGACTATATTTCCACTCGGATGACTATATTTCCACTCGGAAGGCACTATCTTATTCACTCGGATGACTATATTTCCACTCGGATGACTATATTTCCACTCGGAAGGCACTATCTTATTCACTCGGATGACTATATTTCCACTCGGATGACTATATTTCCACTCGGAAGGCACTATCTTATTCACTCGGATGACTATATTTCCACTCGGATGACTATATTTCCACTCGGAAGGCACTATCTTATTCACTCGGATGACTATATTTCCACTCGGAAGGCACTATCTTATTCAATCGGCAAGTTTTCATCCCGATGGTAATCTTTTCACTCGGAATATTTTCACCTGGACGACAATTTCACTCGGATGATCATATTTTCCCTCGCATGACTATATTTCCACTTGGATAATAATAAGTTCACCCAGTTTCACTCGACCATAAACTTTCACTCGACCGTAAACTTTCACTCAGATGGTAAACTTTTCACTCGGGTTTCCGACTGAAAACATAGCCCGATCTTGATTTGTCTCTCCAGGCCTCATACGACCTCGGATTGAGACGAATTATATATGAAAATTGATCGGCTCGATGAGACGAAACTTTTCCGTGTTGAAGGTTTTTCGATTCAAGGCTGTATTGATGGCCGAATTACTCGCGCAACCTATCAGACAAGTGTGTGGCACCTCGCTCCATATTTCCGTTGAGGTTCAGTCTGCAGTATATTGCCTCTAACTTTTGCATATGAACTCGGATTGAGATGATTTATATATCAAAATCAATTGCCTTGACGAGACGAAGACAATTACTTAAGAGTGCTCCTTCATCCGAGGTCATCTTGAAGACGTGATTGGCCGCAAACCACTCGGAACATTGAACTATGCCACTCGGAGTATAGTTTTGGTCCGTAAGATAAAGTCGAATGAATATAACCGAAACATCTAAGTGGTTCCACTCGGTGACGTGAATATTTTTATGCTGAAAACTCATTCACTCGAGACCATCTTCATTGCAATCTGTATCTTGCCAAAATCAGGTGTCAACACTTTCTTGAATACAGTTAATGCTAAGATAGATTGTAAGAAACAAACTGTTGGTGTTAGCTTTGGTGATGAGTCTCATGAGTTTAATTTTTCCAAGTTTAGTAGAAATCATCATGAAAAAGAATTTCCTAGTAAGGATGAATTAATTGGTCTTGCTTCTATTGTTGTTCCACCTACTGATCCTTTAGAACAATATTTGCTAGACCATGAAAATGATTTACATATGCATGAAAGAAATGAAATAGATAAGGTTTTCTTTGAACAACGTCCTCTGCTTAAACACAATCTGCCTATTGAAACTCTAAGAGGCCCTCCTCCACCTAAAGATGATCCTGTGTTTGAATTAAAACAATTGCCAGACACTTTGAAATATGCTTATCTCGATGAAAAGAAAATATATCCTATTATTATTAGTGCTAACCTTTCAAAACATGAAGAAGAAAGATTATTGAAAGTTCTAAGGAAGCACCGTGCTGCTATTGGATGTACTCTTGATGATTTAAAGGGCAATAGTCCCACTCTATGTCAGCACAAAATTAATATGGAACCTGATGCTAAACCCGTTGTTGATCACCAACATCGGTTGAATCTAAAAATGAAGGAAGTGGTAAGAACGGAAATCTTAAAACTTCTGGAAGCAAGTATAATCTATCCTATAGCTAATAGTAGATGGGTAAGTCCTATTCATTGTGTCCCTAAGAAAGGAGGTATTACTGTTGTTCCTAATGATAAGAATGAACTTATTCCACAAAGAATTGTTCCGGGCTATAGAATGGTAATTGATTACAGAAAATTAAACAAAGCAACTATAAAAGATCATTACCCCTTGCCTTTTATTGATCAAATGCTTGAAAGATTATCTAAGCACCCACACTTTTGCTTCATAGATGGATACTCTGGCTTTTCACAAATACCTGTTTCCCAACCTGATCAAGAAAAGACTACTTTTCTTGTCCTTTTGGAACCTATGCTTATAGATGTATGTCTGTTGGTTTATGTAATGCACCTGCTACCTTTCAAACATGTATGACTGCTATATTCTCTGACTTTTGTGAAAAGATTGTTGAGGTATTCATGGATGGCTTTCCTATTTATGGGAAGTCTTTTCATGATTGTTTAAGCAATCTTGAGCGAGTTTTGCAGAGATGTGAACAAAGAAATCTTGTCTTGAATTGGGAGAAGTGCCACTTTATGGTTAATGAAGGCATTGTCTTGGGTCATAAAATTTCTGAAAGAGGTATTGAAGTGGAACAAGCTAAGGTTGATGCAATTGAGAGAATGCCATGTCCTAAGGACATCAAAGGTATTCGTAGTTTCCTAGGTCATGTTGGTTGCTATAGGAGATTTATCAAAGATTTTTCTAAAATTTCTAGGCCTCTTACTAATCTTTTGCAAAAGGATATTCCTTTTGTTTTTTATGATGATTGTCTAGAAGCCTTTGAAATACTCAAGAAAGCCTTAATATATGCACCTATTGTTCAACCACCTGACTGGAACTTGCCTTTTGAAATTAAGTGTGATGCTAGTGATTATGTTGTTGGTGTTGTTCTAGGACAAAGAGTTGATAAGAAACTTAATGTTATTCATTATGCTAGTAAAACTCTAGACAGTTCTCAAAGAAATTATGATACTACTGAAAAAGAATTCTTAGCAGTGGTGTTTGCTTGTGATAAATTTAGATCTTATATTGTTGATTCCAAAGTAACTGTTCACACATACCATGCTGCTATTAAATATCTTATGGAAAAGAAAGATGCTAAACCTAGACTTATTCGTTGGGTTCTCTTATTACAAGCATTTGATTTACATATCATTGATAGAAAAGGAGTTGAGAACCCCGTAGCTGATAATTTGTCTAGGCTTGAAAATGTGCTTGATGACCCACTACCTATTATTGATAGTTTTCCTAATGAGTAGTTGGCTACAATAATTGTTTCTCATAGTACTCCTTGGTATGCTGACTCGCTAATTACATTGTTGCTAAATATTTACCACCTAGCTTTACATACCAACAAAAGAAAAAAAATCTTCTATGATTTAAGACATCACTTTTGGGATGACCCACACCTTTATAAAGGAGTAGATGGTATTATAAGACGTTGTGTACCTGAGCATGAACAGGGACAAATCCTACGGAAATGTCACTCCGAGGCTTATGGAGGGCATCATGCTAGAGATAGAACTGCTCACAAGGTATAGCAATCTGGATTTTATTGGCCTACTCTCTTCAAGGATGCCCGTAAGTTTGTCTCTTCTTGTGAAGAATGTCAAAGAATAGGTAATATCGGTAAGCGTCAAGAAATGCCTACGAATTATTCACTTGCTATTGAACCATTTGATGTTTGGCGATTTGATTACATGGGACCTTTTCCTTCCTCTAACGGGTATACACATATTTTGGTTGCTGTTGATTATGTTACTAAATGGGTAGAAGCCATTCCAACCAGTAGTGCTTATCACAACACCTCTATTAAAATGCTTAAGGAAGTTATTTTCGCAAGGTTCGGAGTCCCTAGATATTTAATGACTGATGGTGGTTCACACTTTATTCATGGTGCTTTCTGTAAGATGCTTGCTAAGTATGATGTTAACCATAGAATTGCATCACCCTATCATCCTCAGTCTAGTGGTAAAGTTGAACTTAGCAATAGAGAAATAAAATTAATTTTGCAAAAGACTATTAATAGGTCCAGGAAGAATTGGTCTAAGAAATTAGATGATGCACTTTGGGCTTATAGAACAGCATATAAAAATCCTATGGGTATGTCTCCTTATAAAATGGTTTATCGAAAAGCTTGTCATTTGCCTCTTGAGTTAGAACATAAAGCATATTGGGCAGTTAAAGAACTCAACTATGATTTCAAGCTTGCTGGTGAAAGAGGTTATTTGATATAAGCTCCTTAGATGAATGGAGAACCCAAGCTTATGAAAATGCAAAGTTATTCAAAGAAAATGTTAAAAGATGGCATGAAAAAAGAATCCAAAAGCGTGAGTTCAAAGTTGGAGAATATGTTCTTTTGTACAACTACTGTTTTAGACTTTTTGTAGGAAAGCTCCTCTCGAAATGGGAAGGCCCATACATCATCGAGGAGGTTTACCGGTCTGGAGCCATCAAAATAAATAACTCTGAAGGTACTAACCCGAAGGTTGTCAATGGGCAATGAATAAAGCATTATATCTCAGGTACGCCTATCAATGTTGAAAGTAATATTATCCTAACTTTGACACCGGAAGAACACATAAAAGAGTCCTTTCGAAACACTCCAGAATCGTGAAAATAAAGAGGTACGTGATACGGTAAGTAAGCGGACTCTGAAAAATCTGTAAAAATATGTTTTATCAGTTTTGGAATATTTTAAAATTTCGGAAATAAAGAAACTTCCAGGAAGCGTCCCCTGGTGGGCACAAGACACCAGGGCGCGCCAGGCTTGCCTGGCGTGACCAGGTGGGTTGTGCTCACCTGGGGCACCTTCCGTACTCCGTTTTTCTACCATATACTTGTCCTCCAAGATAAAAAATCTATATATACTTCCCGAACCTTTTAATCACCGTATCGCGAAGAAATCCTCTGCTCTCTTTTCTTGTTGTTTTTTGTTTAGATCTGACAATATGTCCTCCCAAAACTCCGATGGTGAGAGCTATGTTGTTGATCTCATCGTAAACCCCAAGTCCTATGGGGATGAGGAGCACTATAGATGGACCTCCAAAGAAGAAGAAGATGAATTGGTTCCTTCCCGATTCAAGGATGAGAGCATGGAGGTGTTATGCAAGAGGATAATAAAACTCGAGATAGATAATTGTGAGTTGATGATGGAAATTTTATTCTCCGTCAGAAGCTGGAGAAGCAAAAGGGAAACCATACACTTCCTCACCATCACCATTGCCACGGAAATCCGAGGACAAGATCTCTCCTTCATCACCACCATCATCTTCTTCACCACCAAAGGAGAATTGAGTATCGGGTATGGGCACTCCCCTTGGCTTTCGCCAAGCTTGGGGGAGGTGCCCGTTATCGTAACCCACTATCTTTTTTGCTTTTACTTATCCTAGTTCGATCATTTGCTTTTAGATGAAATAAAGTTTAGTTCGATCCTTTCTTATTTGGGAGTTTGCTTAGTGATCTATCCTTGTAATCGTGTGCAAGTTATATAATAGAGTTAGTTTGAGTTTTTACTTTCTTTACTTTCATGTTGCAAATAAAGAAAAGAAATAAATAAAGAAAAAGAGAAAGGAAATAAATGAAGAAAGGAAATAAATCAATAAAATTATATATTAATCGCCCTATGGTAGGTGATGGCACCACATAAGGAAAAGTATAAGTAGAAAATTTTATTAGAGATTGACAAACATAACATTAGTTAATGATGCAACTCATGAAAGAATTAATAAGGGAAGAGAAGATTCACATATAGATATACTATCCTAGAAATATTTTGTGATTGTGAGCCCTCATCAAAATATTATATGCCAAAATTGTTGACATTGGACAAGGAAGACAACTTCATGGTTTATGTTTGTTTATATTCACATACAAGTCATATTGTCATAGATCCTTTAACATGTGGTGCTTGCCCCTATCTTTGCTAGCCAAAAATTCCGCACTAAGTAGAGATACTACTTGTGCATCCAAAAACACTTAAACCCAAATCTTTTTCAAGTGTCCACCATACCTACCTAGGGATTGAGCAAGATCCCTCAAGTAAGTTGTCATCGGTGCAGAAAGGCAATAAAAATTGCTTCTAAAAGTGTGAGATCATTTAGTGTAAGAGAAAATTGAGCATTGTATGAACTTGGATGACAAAGAATAAAAGTGACAGACTGCATAATAAAGGTTGTCATCTTAAGGGGCAATACAACGTGACGTTCTCTTGCACTAAGGGATTGAGCATACAAACAAATAAGCGCATGGTAACCTCTGCTTCCCTCTGCGAAGGGCCTATCTTTTACTTTTATGCAAAGAGTAAAAGTTTTCTCTCTATTCCTTTTATTTTTTTTCTTTTGGCAAGCACCATGTGGTGAGGAAAGATCTAGGCACATATGTCCAATTGAATATAGATGGCATGAGTTATTATTGTTGACATCACCCTTGAGGTGAGTATGTTGGGAGGCGAAACTATAAGCCCCTATCTTCCTATGTGTCCATTTGAAACGCTTTGCTCATGGGTACAAGGTGAGTATTAGCAATCATAGAAGACTATATGATGGTTGAGTATGTGGACTTTCCTAAAGGCTCCGACACGTGACCCTTCCTGAAAAGATGATGAATTGTAGTTGCAATGTTGACTGAGAACATAGTTTGTCGGATTCTAATAGAGTTTTTGCTATATACTTTGATTATGTGATGAACTATTACTTATTCATGAGAATTATATGATAAAAGTTCTATGATAAAAGTCCTATGTTTAATGTTGTTTTTGTTATAATAATCAACATGATGCTTCTATGTCCGTATCTTTTTTTATCGACACCTCTCTCTCAAAGCATGTGGACGTGTTTTCCGATTTCAGCTTTCGCTTGAGGACAAGCGAGGTCTAAGCTTGGGGAGTTGATACGTCCATTTTGCATCGTGTTTTCTTACTGTTATTTATAATGTTTTTATCCATAATAATGCTTTTTGGAGTAATTCTAATGCCTTTTCTCTCATAATTTGCAAGGAACACACCAAGAGGGAGAATTCCGGCAGCTAGAAATCTGGACCTGGAAAAGCTACGTCAGGCCACCTATTCTGCACAACTCCAAATGAGCTGAAACTTCACGGAGATTTTTTATGAATTATTTAAGAAATGCTAGAGCCAATAAACACTAGATGGGGGCCACCAGGTGGGCACAACCCACCTGGGCGCGCCAGGCCCCCCAGGCGTGCCCTGGTGGGTTGTGGCCTCCTCGGCCCACCTCCGGTGCCCATCTTCTGGTATATAAGTCATTTAGACCTAGAAAAAATAAGAGGAGGACTTTCGGGATGAAGCGCCACCGCCTCGAGGCGGAACTTGGGCAGGAGCACTTTTGCCCCCGGTGGAGCGATTCCGCCGGGGGAACTTCCCTCCCGGAGGGGGAAATCATCGTCGTCATCATCACCAACAACTCTCCCATCTTGGGGAGGGCAATATCCATCAACATCTTCAACAGCACCATCTCATCTCAAACCCTAGTTCATCTCTTGTGTTCAATCTTGTTACCAGAACTATAGATTGGTGCTTGTGGGTGACTAGTAGTGTTGATTACATCTTGTAGTTGATTACTATATGGTTTATTTGGTGGAAGATTATATGTTCAGATCCATTATGCTATTTAATACTCCTCTGATCTTGAGCATGATTATCATTTGTGAGTAGTTACTTTTGTTCTTGAGGTCACGGGAGAAATCGTGTTGAAAGTAATCATGTGAACTTGATATGTGTTTGATATTTTGATAGTATGTATGTTGTTATTCCCTTAGTGGTGTCATGTGAATGTCGACTACATGACACTTAACCATATTTGGGCCTAAGGGAATGCATTGTGGAGTAGCAATTAGATGGTGGGTTGCGAGAGTGACAGAAGCTTAAACCCCAGTTTATGCGCTATTTCGTAAAGGACCGATTGGATCCAAAAGTTTAATGCTATGGTTAGAATTTATTCTTAATACTTTTCTCGTAGTTGCGGATGCTGGCGGGAGGGTTAATCATAAGTAGGAGGTTTGTTCAAGTAAGAAAAACACCTAAGCACCGGTCCAACCACATATCAAATTATCAAAGTAGCGAACACAAATCAAACCAACATGATGAAAGTGACTAGATGAAATTCCCGTGTACCCTCAAGAACGCTTTGCTTATCATAAGAGACCGTTTTGGCCTGTCCTTTGACTCAAAAGCATTGGGCTACCTTGCTGCACTTTTGTTATTATTATCGTTATTTGCTCATTACAAATTATCTTTCTATCAAACTACTCTGCTACTTACAATTTCAGCACTTGCACACAATACCTTACCGGAAACTACTTGTCATTTCCTTCTGCTCCTCGTTGGGTTCGACATTCTTGTCGAAAAGAGCTACAATTGATCCCCTATACTTGTGGGTTATCACTCCTCCATCGCGTCCGGCCAGCCTGTCGCTGATCGATTGATCGCGTCCGATGCAGACGGCGGGGCCCCGGCTCCCCCTTCGGCGGAAGCCGGGATTGGCACTTCCGAGGGCCTTGGGCGGTCTGGTATAGCTGGTTGGTAGGGCTTGGACGGTCCGAACTCCCCCTTCTTGTTCACCAGGAGGGACACATCCTCCTAGTCTCCAATGGTCGGGGCATTTGCCTCAGGCATGGTCTGATCGCCCTCCCCCGTGCTTGGGCAGGGTGGGGTCCTTCGTGAAAGCACCTCCCAGGGCTCTTCAAGGACCGGGGAGGTGCGTAGCGCGACGTAGAACTGCTGTCCGCTAGTTCGGCGGGTGGAGAAGTCCCCTCCAATCTCGGCTCGGTGGGGTGGTCACGTGGCGGGCTATAATGTCACATGCCTAGTGGCTATTAGCAAAAGATTGATGAGTTAAAGCAAAAAACGAAAATGCGAAGATTCATACCTTGAATTTAGGGGCTTGACCCTGGAGTCCCTCTTCAGGATCTCTTCGTACGCCTCGGACTCCTCATCAAAGTTCGAGCTATCAGGCAGGACCAGTTTAGGTCTGCACTGCTTCTTCAGGGCTGGAGGACGTTGCTCCTCCTCGATGTCCTTGGACGCAGTCCTCTTCTTGGAGTAGGAGGAGGTGCTTTCCTCCTCGTCTTCGTCCTCTTCCTCGCCATGGGCGGACGGGGCCACAGAGTCTCCAGTCTTGGTGTCCAGACGACCTCTGGAACGGTGGCCTTCTCTGGCCTCTGGCAGATCTTTCTTCTTCTTCCCTTTCTTCTTCGGTGCCTTGTAAGGTGCCACGACCAGCAGCTCCTCCAGCTGAGTCGTCTGACGCTCCTCGGGCGATGGGGCTGAACTGTTGATCTTCTTGGCCTTCTTGAGCCAGCCCTATAAAGACAGTAAAAGAGAAACTTAGACTAAGGCTCGCACAGTACGAATGCCCGAACATAAAGCGGGTAAGAGCTCAATTACCTTCTTCGGAGGATTTGCGGCGTCAAGGACGATGTCTTCTTCCTCCGCTGACCACTCCTCTTGAGGCTTGAACAACAACTTCCACACCTTATCATGGGTGGTGCCAAAGAAGTACCGCACAGTGGTTGGGTCCTCGAGCTTGAAGGACCACATCGGAGTGGCCCTTTGTTGACAGGGGAGTAGGCGACAACCGAGCATTATTTGGACCACGTTGGTCAGTTTGGCACCAGTCTCCATCACATTGGAGAGGCGCCTTTGTAGCGTCTTCACCTCGTCGGAGGATCCCTAATTGAGACCTTTTTTGGTCCTCGAGGTCAATCTTGCTGGGGGTCCGGATCTGAATTCAGGAGCCGCCGCCCAGGCTGCATCCCATGGTTCTGTGATATAGAACCACTCCTTCTGCCAAACCTTGACGGTGTCGATGAATGTGCCCTCTGGCCACTGAACGCGAGTGAGCTTGCTTATCATCCCTTTGCGGAAGTCCGCCTGGGCATCGCCGACTATCTTCGACTTGACATTGAAGACCTTCAGCCACAGGCCGAAGTGCGGTTGGACTCGCAAAAGGGCCTCGTAGATGACGATGAAGGCTAAAATATGGAGGAAGGAGTTTGGGACTAGATCATGGAAATCTAGCCCATAGAAGAACATCAATCCCTGAACAAAGGGGTGTAGCGGGAAGCCGAGCCCCGGATGAAGTGGGGGATGAACACCACCCTCTCGTCTGGCTTGGTCGTGGGGACGACCTGGCCCTCTTCTAGGGCCCCAGTGCGTGACATGGATGGATAGATAGCCGGTGCGCTTCATATCTTCAATGTCGTTGTTGGTAAAGACAAGGGAAGGCTTGGATGGATTCTTTGTGGAAGAACTAGACTGGGCACTGGAGCTCTAGAGTTCGGAGAGCGGCGGCGAGAGGAGGAAGAAGGCGTAGGCCGATAGCGGCAGCCGTCCTCCCTTTTTTATAGGCCGCTAAGATGCCAAGGGTCCCTTCTTCAGCATCGCAGGCCTCTCCGCTTCCTGATATACTCGCTACGTTATGCGCGGGTGGAATGATCGAAATCATTGATCATATCTCCTAAAAAAGGGGGCATGATCTCTGCCTTGACGAGGTATGCCAATGGAAGGGCGGCCTTGAGCCACGCATCGAGAATTTCCAGCCGTTTGGCATTATGACTGGACGTGACCCTTCACCGAAAGTTGTCAGATGAGGGCATTGTTCACATTAAGGGCATTTTGACCTTCGGGGCTAAGTAAAGCCAATACTCTGCGTTCCAGACACCGCTCACTTCCGAGCTCATACAGGACAGGATGGAGAACTCGCCTTGCAAGCCAGAGACTGCAGGTTATGCGGATGCCTACCACAAACACCAACGTTGAAGGCTAGTTCGGGGGCTACTGAGGGAGTCCTGGATTAGGGGGTCCTCGAGAGGCCGGCCTGTCTCTCATAGGGCCAGATTGGTGGGCCGCGTTGTATCTGGGCCGAAGGCCTTTCGTGCCTTGGAGTCCACCCCAAGGCATGATGGAAGATCCGATGTTTCCTTTATAATCGACTATCTGTAAACCGTAGCACCCCTGGTGTCTATATAATCTAGGGGCTTAGTCCATATAGGATGGAAGAACAATTACCATCCTACTAGTTAGGGTTTAGTTCCTCTGATCTCGTGGTAGATCTACTCTGTAACCCCCTTATACACAAGCAATATAACCAAGCAGGACGTAGGGTTTTACCTCTTTGAGAGGGCCCGAACCTGGATAACATCGTGTCCCACGTCTACTGTTCCCCATCGATCCAAGGCCCATAGTTCGGGACTGGTTGCTCTCTGACTATAGCGCCAGAAAAGCTCATGTCTGCTAGGACTACATCGGTATTTCCCCAAAGAGGAAGGGATGATGCAGCACAACGACGGTAGGTATTTCCCTCAATGAAGAAACCAAGGTTATCGAACCAGTAGGAGAACCAAGCAACACAACGTAAACAGCACCCGCACAAAAATAACAACACCTCGCAACCCGACGTGTTAAAGGGGTTGTCAATCCCTTTCGGGTGACGATGCCAGAAATAGTAGATTGAAATAATAGGTCGCAAATAAAATAAAGTGCAACAAAGTATTTTTGTATTTTTGGATTAATAGATCTGAATAAAAATGCAAAGGAAAAGTAGATCGCAAGAAAATATATGAGGAAGAAGACCCGGGGGCCGTAGGTTTCACTAGTGGCTTCTCTCGAGAAAGATAGAAAACGGTGGGTAAACAAATTACTGTTGGGCAATTGATAGAACCTCAAATAATTATGACGATATCCAGGCAATGGTCATTACATAGGCATCACGTCCAACATTAGTAGACCGACTCCTGTCTGCATCTACTACTATTACTCCACACATCGACCGCTATCCAGCATGCATCTAGTGTATTAAGTTCATGGAAAACGGAGTAATGCAATAAGAACGATGTCATGATGTAGACAAGATCCGTTTATCTATTGCGTAGATATAGAGCCCATCTTTTTATCCTTAGTAGAAACGATACATACATGTCAGTTCCCTTTTCTGTCACTCGGATCAAGCACCGTAAGATCGAACCCACTACCGGGCACCTCTTCCCATTGCAAGATAAATAGATCAAGTTGGCCAAACAAAACCCAAATATCAGAGAAGAAATACGAGTCTATAAGAGATCATGCATATAAGAGATCAAAGAAACTCAAATAACTTTCATGGATATAAAAAGATATGACTGATCATAAACTCAAAGTTCATCAGATCCCAACAAACACACCGCAAAAAGGGTTACATCATATGGATCTCCAAGAGACCATTGTATTGAGAACCAAGAGAGAGAGATGAAGCCATCTAGCTACTAACTACGGACCCAAAGGTCTACAAAGAACTACTCACGCATCATCGGAGAAGCACCAATGGAGGTGGTGAACCCCATCCGAGATGGTGTCTAGATTGGATCTGGTGGTTCTGGACTCTGCGGCGGCTGGATGAATATTTCATCGACTCCCCTAGGGTTTTGGGAATATTTGGGTATTTATAGAGCAAAGAGGCGGTCCGGGGGGCACCCGAGGTGGGCACAACCCACCAGGGTGCGCCCTGGTGGGTTGTCCCCTCCTCAGGACTCCCCCAGGTGCAACCAGGGCCCAACATGTTCCTTCTGGTCCATAAAAAATCTCCGTAAAGTTTCGTGGCATTTGGAATCCGTCTGATATTGATTTTCTATGATGTAAAAAACACAGAAAAAACAGGAACTGGCACTTGGCACTATGTCAATAAGTTAGTACCAAAAATGATATAAAATGACTATAAAACATCCAAGATTGATAATATAACAACATGGAACAATCAAAAATTATAGATACGTTGGAGATGTATCAGGGACCCCCTACCCGAGATCTATCGGTTTTCACACCGACAGTAGTAGAAATCAAATATCCAAGATTGATACTTTAATAGCATGGAATAAAAAGATATAGATACGCTGGAGATGTATCACAGACTCACCATTATGAATATCCCAGTACTACCCTAGCATTACCAAATGTTAAGTGTGTGACCCTATGGGTTCGAGAACATGCAAACATGACCGAGACACCTCTCCGAACAACAATCAATAGCGGGACCTGGATACCCATACTGACTCCCACATATTCAATGAAGATCTTTATCAATTTGAACCACACAAGGATTCAGATAATCACTTATACAATTCCCTTTGTCGTGATATTTTACTTGCCCGAGATTCGGTCATCGGTATTGCCATACCCAATTCAATCTCGTTACCGATAATTCTCTTTGCTCATTCCGTAATACAATATCTCTGTGACTAAACACATTAGTCACATGCTTGCAAGTTACTTAGGATGTCGTATTACCAAGAGGGCCTAGAGATATCTCTCCGTTACAAGGGTTACAAATCCTGGTCTCGATCCTTGCAACCCAACAAATACTTTCCGAGATACCTAAAGATCACCATTATGATCACTGATACGTCTCCAACGTATCTATAATTTTTTATTGTTCCATTCTGTTATATTATCAATCTTGGATGTTTTATAATCATTTTATAGTCAATTTATAACATTTTTGGGTACTAACCTATTGACACAGTGCCAAGTGCTAGTTGTTGTTTTTTGCATGTTTTTACATCACGGGAAATCAATACCAAACGGAGTTCGAACGCAACGAAACTTTACAAAGATTTTTTTTGGACCAGAAGACACCCAATGGGCCAAGGCAACGCCTGGGGGTGCTCCGAGGGGAGCACAACCCACCAGGGCGTGCCAGGAGGCCCAGGTGCACCCTCGCAGGTTGTGCCCACCTCGGGTGCCCCCGAACCGCCTCTTTGCTCTATAAATACCCCAATATTCTAGAAACCCTAGGGGAGTTGACGAAAATCAATTCCAACCGCCGTAGAGTACAGAACCACCAGATCCAATCTAGACACCATCACGGAGGGGTTCACCACTTCCATTGGTGCCACTTCGATGACGCGTGAGTAGTTCTTTGTAGACCTTCGGGTCCGTAGTTAGTAGCTAGATGGCTTCCTCTCTCTCGTTTGATTCTCAATACAATGGTCTCTTGGAGATCCATATGATGTAAATCTTTTTGCGGTGTGTTTGTTGGGATCGGATGAACTTTGAGTTTATGATCAGATATATCTTTTTATATCCATGAAAGTTATTTGAGTTTCTTTGATATCTTATATGCATGATTGCTTATAGCCTCATATTTCTTCTCCGATATTTGGGTTTTTTTGGCCAACTTGATCTATTTATCTTGCAATGGGAAGAGGTGCTTTGTAGTGGGTTCGATCTTACGGTGCTTGATCCCAGTGACAGAAGGGGAACCGACACGTATATATCGTTGCTACTAAGGATAAAACGATGGGGTCTATCTCTACATAGATAGATCTTGTCTACATCATGTCACCGTTCTTATTGCATTACTCCATTTCTCCATGAACTTAATACACTAGATGCATGATGGATAGCGGTCGATGTGTGGAGTAATAGTAGTAGATGCAGGCAGGCGTCGGTCTACTAATCTTGGACGTGATGCCTATGAAATGATCATTACCGAGATATCGTCATGATTATTTGAAGTTCTATCAATTGCCCAACAGTAATTTCTTTACCCACCATTTGCTATTTTTCTCGAGAGAAGCCACTAGTGAAACCTACGAGCCCCGGGTCTCTTTCACATATTATTTGCCTTTGCGATGTACTTTTCCTTTGCTTTTATTTTCAGATCTATTAAACCAAAAATACCTTGGTGTGTTTTATTCCTATTTATTTTATTGGGCGTTCGATCTATCAATCCACTACAATTTTATTCACGTCTGTTTGCCTATCTTGGGGCGCCGCTACCCGAAAGGGATTGACAACCCCTTTTACACGTCGGGTTGCAAGTATTTGTTATTTGTGTGCAGGGGTTGTTTACCTTGTGTTGCTTGGTTCTCCTACTGGTTCAACAACCTTGGTTTCATATCTGAGGGAAATACATACCGATGTTGTGCTGCATCATCCCTTCCTCTTTGTGGAAATACCGATGTAGCTTCAAGCTGCCATCAAAAGGAATTTCTGGCGCCGTTGACGGGGAGGATCTTCAACATATACCAGGTTCCTAATCACAAATCTCATCTCCTCACAATTTACATTATTTGCCATTTGCCTCTCATTTTCCTCTCCCCCACTTCACAAAAATTATCGTTTTATTCGCCCTCTTTTTTGTTTGCCTTTTTCTCGTCAGATCTGATGTTTGCTTGTGTTGCCATGTGCCTTTTGAGGGAGTCCTGGACTAAGGGGTCCTCGGGCATCCGGCCTGTTAGCCATGGGCCGGACTGATGGGTTGTGAAGATGCAAAGACCGAAGATTGTACCCGTGTTCGGATGGGACTCTCCTTGGCGTGGAAGGCAAGCTTGGTGGCCGGATATGTAGATTCCCTTCTTTGTAACCGACCTTGTGTAACCCTAGATCCTTCCGGTGTCTATATAAACCAGAGGACTTAGTTCGGATAGGGGAGACTCATTATCATAGCCATACAAGCTAGACCTCTAGGGTTTAGCCATTACGATCTCAAGGTAGATCAACTCTTGCAATACTCATATTCATCAATATCAATCAAGCAGGACGTAGGGTATTACCTCCATAGAGAGGGCCCGAACCTGGGTAAACATCGTGTCCCTTGTCTCCTGTTACCATCGACCTTAGACACACGGTTTGGGACCCCCTACCCGCGATCCACCGGTTTTGACACCGACATTGGTGCTTTCATTGAGAGTTCCACTGTGATGTCGCCAAAAGGTTTGATGACCCATTCAATCGTCAATAATGACGCTGTCCAAGGCGAAACTTTCCTCCCCAAACAAATCTTCGTGTTCAGCGGCTTCCCATTGCGGGCCAATTCGCTTGGCCATCTGGAGCAGATCGAAAGCTACGCCCCTGGCCATCAGGTCAGATTTGAGAGCTTGAACTACGTTGTGGACGTCCGTGGAGACTTGGTCTTCGTCGGATTCGAGACCATGGCTGCAGCCCCCGGTCACCTCGATGGTCATGACCTAAATCTGTCATCAGGCCGCATCCAGGAGATCGCTCCTATAACTGCTCTGGCCTTAGAGCCGGAGTAGACTGCGCCATATGAGGACGGGAGGATCAACCCCACCACGGAGGCCACATATTCCACGGCGTTGGAGCCGCACATAGACTTAACCTCTCACGACATCTTTGTCACCGGAACTCTGGACTCGTCTCCGGCCGTAAGTTCCGAACCACGTGAGCCCGCGGACGCCGAACTTGATCGTTTATCAATCTTCGAGTTCAATGCTGCAGACATCTTCCAGCACTCGCCTTTGGGTGACGTGCTAAACTCGTTAAAGAACCTGTCCTTGGCAGAGGACTCACAACCGAACTTTATTCGGTTCGAACTAGGGGCTGACAGTGGAGAATTTTGCTTCCCACCCGCCACCCACTTCATCGCCATGGTCAAGGATTAGACCGACACACTTGATTACGACTCTGAGGACATCGACGGTATGGATGACAATGACGGAGAAGAGGAGGCCCAGAACCCGCCGTTCACCGGACGCTGGACGGCCATGCTACCTCTTAAGCACTGCGCTGGATTTCCCCGAAGAGGAGAGGATGATGCAGCAAAGTAGCATAAGTATTTCCCTCAGTTTTTGAGAACCAAGGTACCAATCCAGTAGGAGGCTACGCTCGAGTCCCTCATACCTACACAAAAACAATAGCTCAATGCAACCAAAGCGCTTAGGGGTTGTCAATCCCTTCACGGTCAGTTACGAAAGTGAGATCTGATACAGATGATAAATAATATTTTTGGTATTTTTGGTATAGAGATGCAAAGCAAAAGGTAAAAGCAAAGCAATAATAAAGTGATGGAGATTGATATGATGAGAAAGAGACCCGAGGGCCATAGGTTTCACTAGTGGCTTCTCTCAAGGGCATAAGTATTCTACGGTGGGTGAACAAATTACTGTTGAGCAATTGATAGAATTGAGCATAGTTATGAGAATATCTAGGTATGATCATGTATATAGGCATCACGTCCGAGAAAAGTAGACTGGCTCCTGCCTGCATCTACTACTATTACTCCACTCATCGACCGCTATCCAGCATGCATCTAGAGTATTAAGTTAAAAACAGAGTAACGCCTTAAGCAAGATGACATAATGTAGAGGGATAGTTTCATGCAATATGATAAAAACCCCATCTTGTTATCCTCGATGGCAACAATACAATACGTGCCTTGCTGCCCCTTCTGTCACTGGGAAAGGACACCGCAAGATCAAACCCAAAGCTAAGCACTTCTCCCATGGCAAGAACAACCAATCTAGTAGGCCAAACCAAACTTATAATTCGAAGAGACTTGCAAAGATAACCAATCATACATAAAAGAATTCAGAGAAGATTCAAATATTATTCATAGATAGACTGGATCATAAACCCACAATTCATCGGGCTCAACAAACACACCGCAAAAAGAAGATTACATCAAATAGATCTCCACGAGAGAGGGGGAGAACATTGTATTGAGATCCAAAAGGAGAGAAGAAGCCATCTAGCTACTAACTATGGACCCGTAGGTCTGAAGTAAAGTACTCACACTTCATCGGAGGGGCTTGGATGATGATGTAGAAGCCCTCCATGATCGATGCCCCCTCCGGCAGAGCTCTGGAACAGGCCCCAAGATGGGATATCGTGGATACAGAAAGTTGCGGCAGTGGAATTAGGTTTTTTGATCCTTTTCTGATCGTTTGGGGGTACGTAGGTATATGTAGGAGGAAGAAGTACGTCGGTGGAGCTTCGAGGGGCCAACGAGGTAGGGGGCGCGCCCTAGGGGGGCGCCCTCCACCCTCGTGACCGCCTCGTGGCTTTCTTGACAGAGGGTCCAAGTCTCCTGGGTATTATCTGATGAGAAAATCGTGTTCCCGAAGGTTTCATTCCGTTTGGACTCCGTTCGATATTCTGTTTCTCCGAAACACTGAAATAGGCAAAAAAATAGCAATTCTGGGCTGGGCCTCCGGCTAATAGGTTCGCCCCAAAAATAATATAAAAGTGGAAAATAAAGCCCAATATAGTCCAAAACAATAGGTAATATAGCATGGAGCAATCAAAAATTATAGATACGTTGGAGACGTATCAAGCATCCCCAAGCTTAATTCCTGCTCGTCCTCAAGTAGGTAAATAATAAAAACAGAATTTTTGATGCGAAGTGCTACTTGGCATAATTTCAATGTAAATCTTCTTAATTGTGGTATGAATATTCAGATTCAAAAGATTCAAGACAAAAGTTCATGTTGACATAAAAATAATAATACTTCAAGCATACTAACAAAGCAATTATGTCTTCTCAAAATAACATGGCCAAAGAAAGCTATCCCTACAAAATCATATAGTCTGGTTGTGCTCTATCTTCACCACACAAAGTATTTAAATCATGCACAACCCCGATGACAAGCCAAGCAATTGTTTCATACTTTTGACATTTTCAAAACTTTTTTCGATCTTCACACAATACATGAGCATGAGCCATGGATATAGCACTATATGTGGAATAGAATGGTGGTTGTGGAGAAGACAAAAAGAGGGGGAGATAGTCTCACATCAACTAGGCGTATCAACGAGCTATGGAGATGCCCATCAATAGATATCAATGTGAGTGAGTAGGGATTGCCATGCAACGGATGCACTAGAGCTATAAGTATATGAAAGCTCAAAAAAAGAAACTAAGTGGGTGTGCATCCAACTTGCTTGCTCACGAAGACCAAGGGCATTTTGAGGAAGCCCATCATTGGAATATACAAGCCAAGTTCTATAATGAAAAATTCCCACTAGTATATCAAAGTCACAAAATGAGAGACTCTCTATCATGAAGATCATGGTGCTACTTTGAAGCACAAGTGTGGCAAAAGGATAGTAACATTGTCCCTTCTCTCTTTTTCTCTCATTGTTTTGGCCTTTTCTTTTTTTATGGCCTCTTTTTTTATTTTTCGTCCGGAGTCTCATCCCGACTTGTGGGGGAATCATAGTCTCCATCATCCTTTCCTCACTTGGGACAATGCTCTAAGAATGATGATCATCACACTTTTTATTTTTCTTACAACTCAACAATTACAACTCAATACGTAGAACAAAATATGACACTATATGAATGCCTCCGGCGGTGTACCAGGATATGCAATGAATCAAGAGTGACATGTATGAAAGAATTATGAACGATGGCTTCGCCACAAATACGATATCAACTACATGATCATGCTAGCAATATGACAATGATGGAGCGTGTCATAATGAACGGAACGGTGGAAAGTTGCATGGCAATATATCTCGGAATGGCTATGGAAATGCCATGATAGGTAGGTATGGTGGCTGTTTTGAGGAAGGTATTTGGTGGGTGTATGATACCGGCGAAAAGTGCGCGGTATTAGAGAGGCTAGCAATGGTGGAAGGAAGGAAAGTGCGTATAATCCACGGACTCAACATTAGTCATAAAGAAATCATATACTTATTGCAAAAATCTAGAAGTTATCAAAGCAAAGTATTACGTGCATGCTCCTAGGGGGATAGATTGGTAGGAAAAGACCATCACTCGTCCCTCACCGCCACTCATAAGGAAAGACAATGAATAAATAAATCATGCTCCGACTTCATCACATAACGGTTCACCATACGTGCATGCTACGGGAATCACAAACTTTAACACAAGCATTTCTCAAATTCAAAACTACTCAACTAGCATGACTCTAATATCACCATCCTCATATCTCAAAACAATTATCAAGCATCAATTTTTTTTCTTAGTATTCAACGCACTCAAAAGAAAGTTTTACAAATCTTGAATACCAATCATATTATTATTAAGCAAATTACCATGCTATTAAGACTCTCAAAATAATCTAAGTGAAGCATGAGAGATCAATAGTTTCTATAAAACAAATCCACCACCGTGCTCTAAAAGATATAAGTCAAGCACAAAGAGTATTCTATCAAATTCCAAATTATGTATGGCTCTCTCAAAAGGTCTGTACAGCAAGGATGATTGTGGTATACTAACAAGCAAAGACTCAAATCATAAAAGACGCACCAAGCAAAACACATATCATGTGGTGAATAAAAATATAGCTCCAAGTAAAGTTACCGATAGAAGTAGACGAAAGAGGGGATGCCTTCCGGGGCATCCCCAAGCTTTGGCTTTTAGTTGTCCTTAGATTATCTTGGGGGTGCCATGGGCATCCCCAAGCTTAGGCTCTTGCCACTCCTTGTTCCATAATTCATCAAATCTTTACCCAAAACTTGAAAACTTCACAACACAAAACTTAAAGTAGAAAATCTCGTGAGCTCCGTTAGCGAAAGAAAACAAAAGACCACTTCAAGGTACTGTGATGAATTCATTATTTATTTATATTGCTGTTAAAACTACTGTATTCCAACTTCTCTATGGTTTATAAACTATTTTACTAGCCATAGATTCATCAAAATAAGCAAACAACACACGAAAAATAGAATCTGTCAAAAACAGAACAGTTTTAGTAATCTGTAGCTAGCGCAAGATCTTGAACCCCAAAAATTCTAAAATAAATTTTTTGACGTGAGGAATTTATCTATTAATCATCTGCAAAAAGAATTAACTAAATATCTGTGACGCCCCCGATTTGACCGTACACAAATTATGCACGCAAATGTGTACGATCAAGATCAAGGACTCACGGGAAGATATCACAACACAACTCTATAAATAAAATAAGTCATACAAGCATCACATTACAAGCCAGGGGCCTCGAGGGCTCGAATACAAGAGCTCGATCATAGACGAGTCAGCGGAAGCAACAATATCTGAGTACAGACATAAGTTAAACAAGTTTGCCTTAAGAAGGCTAGCATAAACTGGGATACAGATCGAAAGAGGCGCAGGCCTCCTGCCTGGGATCCTCCTAACTACTCCTGGTCATCGTCAGCGGGCAGCACGTAGTAGTAGGCACCTCCGGTGCAGTAGGAGTCATCGTCGACGGTGGCGTCTGGATCCTGGGCTCCAACATCTGGTTGCGACAACCAGGTAGAAGGGATAGGGGAAAAGAGGGAGAAAGCAATCGTGAGTACTCATCCAAAGTACTCGCAAGCAAGGAGCTACACTACATATGCATGGGTAAAGGTGTAAAGGGCCATATCGGTGGACTAAACTGCAGAAAGCCAGAATAAGAGGGGGATAGCTAATCCTATCAAATACTACGCTTCTGGCCACCTCCATCTTGCAGCATGTAGAAGAGAGTAGACTGAAGTCCTCCAAGTAGCATCGCATAGCATAACCCTAACCGATGATCCTCCCCTCGTCGCCCTGTGAGAGAGCGATCACCGGTTGTATTTGGCACTTGGAAGGGTATGTTTTATTAAGTATCCGGTTCTAGTTGTCATAAGGTCAAGGTATAACTCCAAGTCGTCCTGTTACCGAAGATCACGGCTATTCGAATAGATTAACTTCCCTACAGGGGTGCACCACATATCCCAACACGCTCGATCCCATTTGGCCGGACACACTTTCCTGGGTCATGCCCGGCCTCGGAAGATCAACACGTCACAGCCCTACCTAGGCACAACAGAGAGGTCAGCACGCCGGTCTAAATCCTATGGCGCAGGGGTCTGGGCCCATCGCCCTTTGCACACCTGCACGTTGCGAACGCGGCCGGAAGCAGAACTAGCCCCCTTAATACAAGAGCAGGCTTACGGTCCAATCCGGTGCGCGCCACTCAGTCGCTGACGTCACGAAGGCTTCGGCTGATACCACGACGTCGAGTGCCCATAACTGTCCCCGCGTAGATGGTTAGTGCGTATAGGCCAGTAGCCAGACTCAGATCAAATACCAAGATCTCGTTAAACGTGTTAAGTATCCGCGAACACCGACCAGGGCCAGGCCCACCTCTCTCCTAGGTGGTCACAACCTGCCCTGTCGCTTCGCCACAAAGATCCACACAGAGGGCCGTTGGGACAAAGGTCCTTTCAGCCCCCAATCCGTGAATCACTCGCGGGTGCTCCACAAGCCGACCCGACTTTAGTCACCACATGTATCATTTATAAAGTATATAGTATATACCCGTGATCACCTCCCGAGTGATCACGGCACGATAATATAGCATGGCAGACGGACAAGAATGTATGGCCACTGATGATAATCTAGCATCCTATACTAAGCATTAGGATTGCAGGTAAAGGTAACAACAGTAGTAGCAAGGACAGGCTATGCATCAGAATAGGATTAACGGAAAGCAGTAACATGCTACACTACTCTAATGCAAGCAGTAGAGGAAAGAGTAGGTGATATCTGGTGATCAAAGGGGGGGCTTGCCTGGTTGCTCTAGCAAGAGAGAGGGGTCATCAACACCGTAGTCGTACTGGGGGTCTCCGGCAGTCTCGGGGTCTATCGGAAAGAAGTAATGGAGGGGGGACACAATAAATAACAGAGCAATCAATGTAACAAAAAGCAAGATGCGGCATTACGTTGTGCTAGGGGTGACCTGACGCGGTACGAGGTGATACCGGTGAAGGAGGGAAACATTCGGGAAAATATCCCCGGTGTTTCGCGTTTTCGAACGGATGAACCGGAGGAGGAAAGTTGCGAGTTCGATAGGTTAGGGATGTGTGGAGGATGAATGGGCTGTGTATCTGTACTCCTCTCGTCGTTCTGAGCAACTTCCATGTACAAAGTTTTTTCATCCGAGTTACAGTTTATTTTCTATTAATTTATAAATATTTAATCATTTTCTAGATTTCCTGGATTCAATTCAATTCGAAATACATTTAAATAGTAAATGCTATGGGTACACAGAAGTGTACCCAAAGAGGTGCTAGTGAAGCTGACAGGTGGGGCTTGTTGACTGGGTCAACTGCCCAGTCAGCAGAGGCTGACAGTGGGGTCCAGGGGCTGAGTCAGCAGTCCAGTTGACTGTTGAACTCTTCAGTGACACAAAGTCATTAGAATTTGTTAATGGACTAATTAAGTGAATAGGGCCCACTAGTCATGGGGTCAAGACGCTAACCTAACCACTAATCAATCCCTAATTAAACTCCTGTTAATCCTTAGCTAAAATAGGTCGGCCTCATCAGACAGAGTACCAGCCATGGCTCACTGATGGTTGGGCACACATGTACACACACGCGCACGGCGCCATGGACACAGCTAGATGCAGGCACAAGGTGAGCGCACCAGGGGCGGCCGGGAACAGCGATGGGCATGGCGCGCGGGTCGCTGCCAGCAAGTATGGGCCACAGTGGGCACCAGCACACACAGGCAGTGGCGGCGACATCAGCAAGGAGCAGCAACATCAGGCAACAGCAGCGGCCGGCTACGGCAGCGGGCGTCAGCAGCAGCAGAACAGCGGTCAAGCCGCGAAGCAGCAGCACGGCTAGCAAGCAGCAGGACCGTGGCGGTGGACGGCTAAGGCGCGCGAGCCGCTGGGGGTGCGCGCGTACGCGGAAACTTGAGCATGGCCATGGACGAGGACATCCGAGCTCGGTGACGACGACAAACGGCGACGAACGGAAAGGGAAAAAGGGGGAATCGGCAGAGGAGCTCACTGTGTAGGCACATGAGGACCCATCGATAGTTTAGGAGCATCAGGCGTCGCCGGATCCGAAGAAGATCGCCAGCAGCAGTCGTGGGGAGGATGAGGTCGATTCAGTCGATGCGGTGGCGCGGTGCTCGCGTTCTTCGGCGCGGACGAAGCAGAGGGACGCAGCCGGTCTCCTAAACAAGGTCCTAGGCCAAGGGGTGGTCGGTGGGCGCGAGGAAGACGCCGGCCATGGCGACGGTGGCGGTGGTCTCCTTCAGATCGGGAAGAGGGGCAAGTGTGGGGAAGAAGTGGGAGAGGCAAGTGGAGGGGAGGCAATGATGGCCGAGGGGGCTGCAGGGGGTGGCGTCCTTATCTTCCCCCGGCGGGAATGGCGAGGTGGCCGGGGACGACCGACGGGCGCGCCTCGGTCGGCTTCCCCTGTAGCGAGGTGGAAGGCGACTGAGTGGGGTTGGGCGCAGGTGGGGGGCAGCTGGGCCGTTTGGACCGGCCTGGTGGGTGCAGAGGCCAGCTGGGCCGTGGCCCAGTGGGGGATTTCTTTTTGTTTTTGTTTATTTGTGTTTTCCTTTTTTTTCTTTTTACTTATTTTTCCCTTCTGTTTTCATTTTAGTTCCACATTATTTTTACTTAGTAAAATATGACAACAGCTCCTAAAATAACGTTTCAAAATAACCCTCAGCCATAAAAGGCTTTAACCCAAAATAATGTGGTTTAGTATTTTATAAAATACCAAAGGCATTTAAATAATGTTTTAGTTAACGCTTAAACTATTTTAGAGCATTCAAACCTTTTATAAAAGTGTGGTATTTCCACCGTAATTACCTATGCATTATTTGGCACAACTCGAACATTTTAGTTTTAATATTTGAAAATCTTTACTGTTTGACTTGATTTTGATTTTTAACTTGGGTTTCGAATCAACGCGAGATCGACAATAGTAATCGTGGTGACATGGCATCATTAACAGAGGTTTACTGTAGCTTGATTACCCGGGCGTCACAATTCTCCTCCACTAAAAGAAATCTCGTCCCAAGATTTAAGCGGTGGGGTAAGGGGCGAAGGTGTTGGTAGCGAAAAACCTAACGAGTCTTCTCGGTCTTGGCTGCCCTTTCGAAAAGGTTGATCCCTTTCGTTGATGTCTTCATTTCACTGCTTCAAGTCACCATGATCAATTTGTCATCCTTTCTTCGGGATCTCCATCGTACTTACGAATAGGTAAGGGGCAGCTCTACAACGATAGGATGTTACAAGGGAAAATCTTCTGGGGGTTTCCCAAGTATGAACATATGAGTATCTCTCGAGTTGAACAAATGAAACACATCGAGAGCAAAGTAAGACGGTGCAATAAGAAGTTTCAAGCGGATAGGCAATCGTTGATTGCCTAAAACAGAGTGTGAATGGGGTTCAGAGCAACGGGAATAAGTATTGTGTCCGATACCAGAATTGATCGCTAGGAAGGTGGCTCGCAAATTACATACGAAGTCAAGCTCTGGGAATAACTTTGGCAACAGGGTGTATAGGAGAGTCAGGTTTCGATCCTGTAGAACGGTGGGTTATGGGCCCACCATGTGGGTTAAAAGTAGGAAGGGAGGTGACATCTTGCCCGATCATGTAAGCAAGGCCTGTCAGAGGATAATCTGTCTGTTATGTCGGCAACAACATCGGTACCAAGGGCTAGGGACGAAGAGAACCCTTTTCCTGCTCGTTGAACGAGGCAGGCCAATAGGCAAGGTTCTCGTCCATCAGCGGTTAACGGAATGTCAACAACAATAGTAACAGGGTCTTACTGACAGAATTGTACACCGAGGTGTTTACCTAAGTAGGAGAAAACTACTGCTTAGATTATATAGATCACAAGAGAGGTCAAACAAACCAATGAAAAAGGAAAACGTGATCATCAGGTTAAACAGAACAATGGAAAGGGAAATGTTTTTAAACACATATTCCACGGGTATATCTTTCCCAAGGACGAGGAGAGCATGATATCCATGACATGATAGAAAGTAGAAAACCCTTTAGGTAAGGGGAGAGAAATTTCATGACATTACCCATACAGGGGTGTTTGGATAACTGAGCAAGAAACATTTAGCATTGGGCTTCAAACGTTCTTGTTGAAAATCGGAGTACCACAGACATGCTTCGAGATAGCATTGACTTGGTCTTCAAACAAAGATCGAACTTGGATACACAAATGATTCATCAAGAACAACATATAGAATAAGTCTTACAATTTCCTCATGGAAGAATGATTAACCTTGCTAAAAAGGAAAACTATAACAATGGTTCCTCCGGCCCGGTGCGCTAGGCATGACATCACCTTATCGGTCACATAAAGACCATTGTTATAACTCTTGGAAATATATCCCAACCATCATATCTGACCGAGATTCAGATCTGATTGGTGTTAGGATATGTCAGACTCAGGATGTCTGAGAAGAAAAGGTGTAACACAATTGACGGGATGACATTGTAAGATTCTCGGGAAATGAACTATAGAAGCAAGTTTCGAAAAAATAGTTCATCATTAACCAAGGAGAAGATGAGGATGTGGATGATGGACTCAGCGGCCATTCATCGAGAATTCCAAAAAGATGGATTTCCACAATTATGTGAACAAGGAGATAATCATTTGGCGGATCAAATGATATAATGATGTATGCTCGAGGGAAACATACACAACTGAACAATAATAGAAGGGTGCACCCAGGAATCTGGACTAGGTAGCACGATCAATGTTCGAATGATGATTCAATAAGCAATAAACTTGGAATGAAACTATAGACCAATAACTCCGAAGCAATAGGGTTGCTAGAAGTTTAGAATTTACACCTCACAGGCCATTTGTCGGTTTTCCAGTTAGAAACAACACGAGGACCAAGGAAAGAATGGTGATGTTAATAAGTATCACTTGTGTCAAGAATTCTTAAGGGTGGTGAATTTCTTGCCACACTCTTGACATATAAAGGGTAATACTCCAAGGTAAAGAATAACAGATGCTGGATAGCAAGGAACTCAAGGTATAACACAAAACTCAATCAAGTTTGTGTTGGAGGGAAGTCAATAGGGTGGTCGATGATAACATAGATCATCGAGGGCAAGGGTGGTACTTCTCATCATGAACTCAATTGATATCCTGGAAGAGCTCAAAATGTTGATGATGATCACGACACAATTGTTGAGAGATTTCATGAAGACGTAATCGGTCGATGATGACATCAAGTCAAAGGAAGGATGAAGCGGAAGGTTATTGGAACCATGGGTAGGACACCAACTTGAAATCAAGCTTGCCGTTTTTATGGCGAAATTACATGAGGAGGAAGATCGATGTAAGATTAGCTCATCATCGAAAATTGTGCTCAGGAAAGAAGGACCAGGTAGCATAGTTAAAATTTAGCACAATTATGATATAGTCGATCAGGCTAGGAATGACTTGAAGGATCATTAAACTCATAAGCAACGGAGATTACTTAGAGTTATTGAATCGAAGTGCGGAATTGATTCACTTATTAGTGTTCTCGGTTGACGACAACCCAGAACCTAGGAAAATTGGAATCGGTGAGAAATAACAGTTGATGAAGAACCCATAAGAAGTTATGTAGTTCCATGATATTCTCGCGGTACCAGAGGGTATACTCAAGGGTAGAGAGGGATAGAGGTTGGACAAGTGAAATCATTTGCAGAAGGCAAGCACTTAAACTTGCCCAAGAAATGGGATCAAAGAAGAACAATATGGTCGAAACCACGGTCGCAAAAGACCAAGCATAGATAAGAGAAGAAGTTATAACAAGGGGATTATTATTACTACGACAAGCTCCCATGATAAGTTCCACCTCGGGTCCATGGGCATGAACACAAAATCCAAGGTCGACTCCCACTTCTCCAAAGCATAACCTTACATTCACTTCTCATTTCGATAATGGCATTAGTGTTGATAGTTTTACCTGGTGAAATACCAGATGAGTATGACCCGTGAAACTTCCGAGTTCACACATATTAAGGAAGGCATAGGTTCAACCCATCAGGGCATCTTAGGAACATAAACCACAAACTTCAATCGTAAACACCACCAGCTCAAAAACAGAGCATGGTTGAGAAAACAGAGGATACAATTTACCAAAAGCATTATGTATCCGAGGAAAGACTCACCAGCTTATAGAATATGAAGGACGCTGTCGGATAAAATCCAACAAAGGATCTGGTGGTCCACCAGGGGTCTGATGTGAGCATCGGTACTCAACCAGAGGAAGAGACAATGCAAGGAGATCAGACTATAGAAACAACTGACTAATTCAAAGCTCAAATGCAAAATATTTATGATTTCCAATCAAGGGATCAGAAGCAAACACTCTGATTAAGGATGGATAAGTTGCGTATGCTTAGGGGTACAATCGATGGCAATCTGATTGGTCGAGAACCAGCTCATGTTTAAAATGATGTCTGAGCCAGAAAGATAATTTAAAAGGATCAACTGATGATTGCGTGCATTCGCACTCATGTTGAATCAATAGGATCAAAATGACGGTGTCTAAGGATACTAACGAATATTGCCAGACATATGGAAAGCATCCATAATGCAAGCAGACAAGTATTGCAGAGAAATAAGCTACTAAGGATTTTTGGAGGATCGAATAGTATTTCGAAGACCATTGTGAAACACATGAACAACTGGGGGATGAGCAGATACTCGATAAGCGCGAGAATTGTCCATAGGGGTATTCAGGTGACAAAGAACATCAAGGCAGTAAGCTCAAAGGATTATCGAAACAACGACGAGTATTTCAGGGTATCCTGTAATAACAAGACCAACTGGGGATGATTGTAAGAATAACAACTGAAAGTAGTTATCCATAAGGGTTGATGGTGGAAGGGGAATTGCAAACGCGATGAACACAAGTCCTCGGGTTAACAGCGGAGAGCATCTTCAGGGTCTTCACGTGCAGCAGACGATCATCAGTAATAAGGGGCTCTCCGGGTGAAAGTGATAACGAGATCCTAATGTTAGATTTAGCAAAATTCATTTAACCCGAATAATAGAGAGGTTAGAGTCCCAGAGTAAAGGTCGAGGAGCAAAAGATCCTAGTAACACCCGATGGCGACGTGGGCCCAGGGGCCGCACAGCCATGTTAGTAAAACTTTTTGCAATGTCTAGACTCGACTTCGGCCAAGGAGTGTGGAAGGGGGATTCCTACAGGCAGTTAGCTCTGATACCAACTTGTGACACCCCTGATTTGACCGTACACTAATCATGCACGCAAATGTGTACGATCAAGATCAAGGACTCATGGGAAGATATCACAACACAACTCTATAAATAAAATAAGTCATACAAGCATCACATTACAAGCCAGGGGCCTCGAGGGCTCGAATACAAGAGCTCGATCATAGACGAGTCAGCGGAAGGGAGTACAGACATAAGTTAAACAAGTTTGCCTTAAGAAGGCTAGCATAAACTGGGATACAGATCGAAAGAGGTGTAGGCCTCCTGCCTGGGATCCTCCTAACTACTCCTGGTCGTCGTCAGCGGGCAGCACGTAGTAGTAGGCACCTCCGGTGCAGTAGGAGTCATCATCGACGGTGGCGTCTGGATCCTGGGCTCCAACATCTGGTTGCGACAACCAGGTAGAAGGGATAGGGGAAAAGAAGGAGAAAGCAACCGTGAGTACTCATCCAAAGTACTCGCAAGCAAGGAGCTACACTACATATGCATGGGTAAAGGTGTAAAGGGCCATATCGGTGGACTGAACTGCAGAAAGCCAGAATAAGAGGGGGATAGCTAATCCTATCGAAGACTATGCTTCTGTCCACCTCCATCTTGCAGCATGTAGAAGAGAGTAGACTGAAGTCCTCCAAGTAGCATCGCATAGCATAACCGTAACCGATGATCCTCCCCTCGTCGCCCTGTGAGAGAGCGATCACCGGTTGTATTTGGCACTTGGAAGGGTATGTTTTATTAAGTATTCGGTTCTAGTTGTCATAAGGTCAAGGTACAACTCCAAGTCGTCCTGTTACCGAAGATCACGGCTATTCGAATAGATTAACTTCCCTGCAGGGGTGCACCACATATCCCAACACGCTCGATCCCATTTGGCCGGACACACTTTCCTGGGTCATGCCCGGCCTCGGAAGATCAACACGTCGCAGCCCTACCTAGGCACAACAGAGAGGTCAGCATGCCGGTCTAAATCCTATGGCGCAGGGGTCTGGGCCCATCGCCCTTTGCACACCTGCACGTTGCGAACGCGGCCGGAAGCAGAACTAGCCCCCTTAATACAAGAGCAGGCTTACGGTCCAATCCGGTGCGCGCCACTCAGTCGCTGACGTCACGAAGGCTTCGGCTGATACCACGACGTCGAGTGCCCATAACTGTCCCCGCGTAGATGGTTAGTGCGTATAGGCCAGTAGCCAGACTCAGATCAAATACCAAGATCTCGTTAAACGTGTTAAGTATCCGCGAACACCGACCAGGGCCAGGCCCACCTCTCTCCTAGGTGGTCACAACCTGCCCTGTCGCTTCGCCACAAAGATCCACACAGAGGGCCGTTGGGACAAAGGTCCTTTCAGCCCCCAATCCGTGAATCACTCGCGGGTGCTCCACAAGCCGACCTGACTTTAGTCACCACATGTATCATGTATAAAGTATATAGTATATACCTGTGATCACCTCCCGAGTGATCACGGCCCGATAATATAGCATGGCAGACGGACAAGAATGTATGGCCACTGATGATAATCTAGCATCCTATACTAAGCATTAGGATTGCAGGTAAAGGTAACAACAATAGTAGCAAGGATAGGCTATGCATCAGAATAGGATTAACGGAAAGCAGTAACATGCTACACTACTCTAATGCAAGCAGTAGAGGAAAGAGTAGGCGATATCTGGTGATCAAAGGGGGGGCTTGCCTGGTTGCTCTGGCAAGAGAGAGGGGTCATCAACATCGTAGTCGTACTGGGGGTCTCCGGCAGTCTCGGGGTCTATCGAAAAGAAGTAATGGAGGGGGGACACAATAAATAACAGAGCAATCAATGTAACAAAAAGCAAGATGCGGCATTACGTTGTGCTAGGGGTGACCTGACGCGGTACCAGGTGATACCGGTGAAGGAGGGAAACATTCGGGAAAATATCCCCGGTGTTTCGCGTTTTCGGACGGATGAACCGGAGGAGGAAAGTTGCGAGTTCGATAGGTTAGGGATGTGTGGCGGATGAACGGGCTGTGTATCTGTACTCCTCTCGTCGTTCTGAGCAACTTCCATGTACAAAGTTTTTTCATCCGAGTTATAGTTTATTTTCTATTAATTGATAAATATTTAATCATTTTCTAGATTTCCTGGATTCAATTCAATTCAAAATACATTTAAATAATAAATGCTATGGGTACACAGAAGTGTACCCAAAGAGGTGCTAGTGAAGCTGACAGGTGGGGCTTGTTGACTGGGTCAACTGCCCAATCAGCAGAGGCTGACAGTGGGGTCCAGGGGCTGAGTCAGCAGTCCAGTTGACTGTTGAACTCTTCAGTGACACAAGTCATTAGAATTTGTTAATGGACTAATTAAGTGAATAGGGTCCACTAGTCATGGGGTCAAGACGCTAAGCTAACCACTAATCAATCCCTAATTAAACTCCTGTTAATCCTTAGCTAAAATAGGTCGGCCTCATCAGCCAGAGTACCAGCCGTGGCTCACTAATGGTTGGGCACACATGTACACACACGCGCACGGCGCCATGGACACGGCCAGATGCAGGCACAAGGTGAGTGCACCAGGGGCGGCCGAGAACAGCGATGGGCATGGCGCGCGGGTCGCTGCCAGCAAGTACGGGCCACAGTGGGCACCAGCGCACACAGGCAGTGGCGGCGACATCAGCAAGGAGCAGCAACATTAGGCAACAGCAGCGGCTGGCTACGGCAGCGGGCGTCAGCAGCAGCAGAGCAGCGGCCAAGCCGCGAAGCAGGAGCATGGCTAGCAAGCAGCAGGACCGTGGCGGTGGACGGCTAAGGCGCGCGAGCCGCTGGGGGGGCGCGCGTACGCGGAAACTTGAGCATGGCCATGGACGAGGACATCCGAGCTCGGTGACGACGACAAACGGCGACGAACGGAAAGGGAAAAGGGGGGAATCGGCAGAGGAGCTAACTATGTAGGCACACGAGGACCCATCGATAGTTTAGGAGCATCAGTCGTCGCCGGATCCGAAGAAGATCGCCAGCAGCAGCCGTGGGGAGGATGAGGTCGATTCAGTCGATGCGGTGGCGCGGTGCTCGCGTTCTTCGGCGCGGACGAAGCAGAGGGACGCAGCCGGTCTCCTGAACAAGGTCCTAGGCCAAGGGGTGGTCGGTGGGCGCGAGGAAGACGCCGGCCATGGCGACGGTGGCGGTGGTCTCCTTCAGATCGGGAAGAGGGGCGAGTGTGGGGAAGAAGTGGGAGAGGCAAGTGGAGGGGAGGCGATGATGGCCGAGGGGGCTGCAGGGGGTGGCGTCCTTATCTTCCCCCGGCGGGAATGGCGAGGTGGTCGGGGACGACCGACGGGCGCGCCTCGGTCGGCTTCCCCTATAGCGAGGTGGAAGGCGACTGAGTGGGGTTGGGCGCAGGTGGGGGGCGGCTGGGCCGTTTGGACCGGCCTGGTGGGTGCAGAGGCCAGCTGGGCCGTGGCCCAGTGGGGGATTTCTTTTTGTTTTTGTTTATTTGTGTTTTCCTTTTTTTTTCTTTTTACTTATTTTCCCCTTCTGTTTTCATTTTAGTTCCACATTATTTTTACTTAGTAAAATATGACAACAGCTCCTAAAATAACGTTTCAAAATAACCCTTAGCCATAAAAGACTTTAACCCAAAATAATGTGGTTTAGTATTTTATAAAATACCAAAGGCATTTAAATAATGTTTTAGTTAACGCTTAAACTATTTTAGAGCATCCAAACCTTTTATAAAAGTGTGGTATTTCCACCGTAATTACCTATGCATTATTTGGCACAACCCGAACATTTTAGTTTTAATATTTGAAAATCTTTACTGTTTGACTTGATTTTGACTTTTAACTTGGGTTTCGAATCAACGCGAGATCGACAATAGTAATTGTGGTGACATGGCATCATTAACAGAGGTTTACTGTAGCTTGATTACCCGGGCGTCACAATATCAATCTCCAAATAAAAATGACAGCAGTTCTTGTGAGCCCTAAAGTTTTTGTATTTTACAGCAAGTTCAACAAGACTTTCCCCAGGTCTTCCCAACGGTTCTATTTGGCACAACACTAATTAAACACAAAAAACACAACCAAAACAGAGGCTAAATAATTTATTTATTACTAAACAGGAGCAAAAAGCAAGGAATAAAAATAAAATTGGGTTGCCTCCCAACAAGCGCTATCGTTTAACGCCCCTAGCTAGGCATAACAAGCAAGAATAGATCTAGGTATTGCCATCTTTGGTAGGCAATTCTTCAATGAGGCATCTATCTCCCTTAGGAATTTCTTTCTTTCTAGTGATTATCAAACTCTTAGGCACAAGATCGAAAAATACATTTGTAGCAATTGGTTCCTTAATGATAGCAAAAAGATCGGGATGAATACTTATAGATTTAAGATCCGCAGTTTCCTTACTAGATGACTCACCCTTATTTTTAGGAACATACATAAGCTTGGCAATTTTAGTAGGAGGACTTTGAGTATTCTTTACGGAAGAAAAAGCGGTTCCCAAGTTCGTAATGATACCCTCAAGTTTATCGATTCTAGAGGAATCTAGATTTATTTTCTCATTAACTATGGGTTCCTTTTCCTTAATATTTTTTAAAGTCATTCCTACCTTAGATCCATATTGGGTAATTTGATTGTGGATCTTTTTATCTAGATTTTCAATTAATTCAATGGTAGCAACTTTATTTTCAATAATTTCATGTCTTTGCATAACATGCTCCAAAGTTAACATAGTTCCATTAACCAAAAGAGGTGGTGAGCCAAATAAATCTAACATAGCATTATAAGAATCAAAAGTATGGCTACCCAAGAAATTCCCTCCGGTAATGGTATCAAGGATATATCTATACCAAGGACTAGCACCTACATAAAAATTACGGAGAAGAACTGAAGTAGATTGCTTCCTGGTAGATCTATTTTGAGCATTGCAAATTCTATACCAAGCATCTTTTAGATTTTCTCCCTCCCTTTGTTTAAAATTTAGAACTTCATTCTCAGGAGACAATGGAGAAGATATGAGACTAGCCATGACAACAAGCGAGCAAACAAAAGGCAAATGGACAAAGGAGGCAAATAGAGAAAAGAGAGGGACGATAGAGACAGAGGGCGAATAAAGCGGCAAGGGTGAATTGGGGGGAGAGGAAAACGAGAGGCAAATGGCAAATAATGTAATGCGGGAGATAGGGATTGTGATGGGTACTTGGTATGTTGACTTTTGCGCGGACTCCCCGGCAACGGCGCCAAAAATTCTTCTTGCTACCTCTTGAGCACTGCGTTGGATTTCCCCGAAGAGGAGAGGATGATGCAGCAAAGTAGCGTAAGTATTTCCCTCGGTTTTTGAGAACCAGGGTATCAATCCAGTAGGAGGCTACGCTCGAGTCCCTCGTACCTACACAAAAACAATAGCTCAACGCAACCAACGCGCTTAGGGGTTGTCAATCCCTTCACGGTCACTTACGAAAGTGAGATCTGATAGAGATGATAAATAATATTTTTGGTATTTTTGGTATAGAGATGCAAAGTAAAAAGTAAAAGCAAAGTAAAAGCAAAGCAATAATAAAGTGATGGAGATTGATATGATGAGAAAGAGACCCGGGGGCCATAGGTTTCACTAGTGGCTTCTCTCAAGGGCATAAGTATTCTATAGTGGGTGAACAAATTACTGTTGAGCAATTGACAGAATTAAGCATAGTTATGAGAATATCTAGGTATGATCATGTATATAGGCATCACGTCCGAGACAAGTAGACCGACTCCTGCCTGCATCTACTACTATTACTCCACTCATCGACCGCTATCCAGCATGCATCTAGAGTATTAAGATAAAAACAGAGTAACGCCTTAAGCAAGATGACATGATGTTGAGGGATAGTTTCATGCAATATGATAAAAAAACCATCTTCTTATCCTCGATGGCAACAATACAATACGTGCCTTGCTGCCCCTTCTGTCACTGGGAAAGGACACCGCAAGATCGAACCCAAAGCTAAGCACTTCTCCCATGGCAATAACAACCAATCTAGTAGACCAAACCAAACTGATAATTCGAAGAGACTTGCAAAGATAACCAATCATACATAAAAGAATTCAGAGAAGATTAAAATATTATTCATAGATAGACTGCATCATAAACCCACAATTCATTGGTCCCAACAAACACACCGCAAAAAGAAGATTACATTGAATAGATCTCCACGAGAGAGGGGGAGAACATTGTATTGAGATCCAAAAAGAGAGAAGAAGCCATCTAACTACTAACTATGGACCCATAGGTCTGAAGTAAACTACTCACACTTTATCGGAGGGGCTTGGATGATGATGTAGAAGCCCTCCGTGGTCGATGCCCCCTCCGGCGGAGCTCCGGAACAGGCCCCAAGATGGGATCTCATGGATACAGAAAGTTGCGGCGGTGGAATTAGGTTTTTTGCTCCTTTTCTGATTGTTTGGGGGTACGTAGGTATATGTAGGAGGAAGAAGTACGTCGGTGGAGCTTCGAGGGGCCCATGAGGCAGGGGCGTGCCCTCCACCCTCATGACCGCCTAGTGGCTTTCTTGGCGGATGGTCTAAGTCTCCTGGGTCTTATCTGATGAGAAAATCGCGTTCCCGAAGGTTTCATTCTGTTTCGACTCCGTTTGATATTCTGTTTCTCCGAAACACTGAAATAGGCAAAAAAACAGCAATTCTGGGCTGGGCCTCCGGTTAATAGGTTAGTCCCAAAAATAATATAAAAGTGGAAAATAAAGCCCAATATAGTCCAAAACAGTAGGTAATATAGCATGGAGCAATCAAAAATTATAGATACGTTGGAGACGTATCAGGCCACTTCCTCGTATGATGTATACATGGTGGATGAACCAAAGGAGAACAGCGGCAATGACAAGGAAGATCCAGCCGAGGATAAACCTTCCAAAATACAATCCAAGCGCCGGCGTCAGCGGCGTCGCTCTAAGTCACGCCGCAGTAAAGACAACAACACCGGCACAGGAGAAGATAATACTCCAGAAGGTGCCGAAGACAACGAAGACCCCGTTGAAACAACTAATGAACAAGATGAATGGGAAGATGGGCAGGCTAGCCCTGGCAAGCAGGCCACACATGAAGACTCAGAGGATGGAAGGTATCTTCCGCTCTCCGAGGATGAGGTGAGCCTCGGCACCGACGATTTCATCGTGCCTGAGGAACCTCTGGAGCAGGAGCGCTTCAAGCGCCAGCTAATCGCCATGGAAAGGAGCCTGAAAAAGAAGCAGCAGCAGCTTCAACCTGACCAAGATCTGCTCAATGATAAATGGACAGATGTCCTAGCAGCTGAAGAGTACGGCCTCAAGCGCCCAACCAAAAGCTACCCAAAGCACAAATTGCTGCCTCAGTTCAACGAGGAGGCGCCGAACTACATACCTCCATCGTACAATGCGGCTGACCGACCAACACGTGGTCGAGACAAAACGGCAACTCACGCCGAACACCAGCCAGCACCGCCTCATCGCACAGGCAAAGGTAAATTAGCCCATGATCATACATATGACCTCCGGCAAAACCTGAACAATAAAGCAGGACATACTAGATTAATCTATGGATCGCGAGGACGTGCCTCGACATGCGACGACGGCCACCTATTCGGACGTGACAAACTTAGTCATGCACGGGCTGAAAACTGCATACGGACTCCATCAAAGCTACATCGTGATACGGCCCGGTATAGAGGCGCCGCACACCCTCATTGCTTCACCGATCAGGTCCTGGATCATGAATTCCCAGAAGGGTTCAAACCCGTGAATATAGAATCATACAATGGAACCACGGACCCCACGGTGTGGATCGAGGACTTCATTCTCCACATTCATATGGCCCGCGATGATGACCTCCACGCCATCAAATACCTCCCTTTAAAACTCAAGGGGCCAGCTCGGCACTGGCTCAACAGTCTGCCTACAAATTCTATTGGCAGCTGGGAGGACTTGGAAGAGACCTTCCTCGATAACTTCCAAGGCACATATGTTCGAACTCCGGACGCTGATGACTTAAGCCATATAGTTCAATAGCCCGGAGAGTCCGCCAGGAAATTCTGGACTAGGTTCTTAACTAAAAAGAATCAAATTGTCGATTGTCCGGATGCCGAAGCCCTAGCAGCCTTCAAACACAGCATCCGTGACGAATGGCTCTCTCACCACCTCGGCCAAGAAAAGCCAAAATCCATGGCAGACCTCACGGCACTCATGACCCGCTTTTGTGCGGGCGAGGACAGTTGGTTGGCCCGTAGCAAAAACAATGCAAGCGACGCCGGCACCCCTGAAGCTAAAACTAGCAAAGACAAGTCTCAATGCAACAGATACAAGCATCGAAACAACAGTGATAACACCGAGGACATGACAGTCAATGCTGGATTCAGGGGCTCTAAGTCCGGACAGCGGAAGAAGCCGTTCCAAAAGAACAATTCAGGCCCATCCAGCTTGGACTGCATACTTGATCGTCCGTGCCAGATTCATGGCACCCCAGAAAAACCACCCAATCATACAAATAGAGATTGCTGGGTTTTTAAACAGGCCGGCAAATTAAACGCCCAGAACAGGGAAAAGGGATCGCAAAGCGAGGACGATGACGAAGAGCCCCAGCAACCGAACATAGGGGGACAGAAGAAGTTTCCCCCTCAGGTCAAAACGGTGAACATGATATACGCTACCCACATCCCCAAGAGGGAGTGCAAGCATGCGCTCAGGAACGTGTACGTGATAGAGCCACTCGCCCTAAAATTTAATCCATGGTCATCATGACTGATCACTTTTGATCGCCGGGATCATCCGACCAGTATCCGTCACGCTGGCTCAGCCGCACTGGTCCTAGACCCAATAATTGATGGGTTCCACCTGACTCGCGTCCTTATGGACGGAGGTAGCATCCTCAATCTGCTCTATCAGGATACAACGTGAAAAATGGGCACTAACCCATCTCGGATCAAACCCACCAAGACTACCTTCAAAGGAGTCATACCAGGTGTAGAGGCCCGCTGTACGGGCTCAATCACACTAGAGGTTGTCTACGGATCTCCGGACAACTTTCGAAGCGAAGAGTTAATCTTCGATATCGTCCCCTTTCGCAGCGGCTATCACGCACTGCTTGGACGAACCGCGTTCGCTCGATTCAACGTAGTCCCACACTATGCTTATCTCAAGCTCAAGATGCCCGGTCCACGTGGTGTCATAACAGTCAATGGAAATATGGAACGCTCCCTCCGTACAGAAGAGCACATAGCTGCCTTAGCAGCAGAAGTACAGAGCGGCCTTCTCAAGCAGAACCTTAATTCGGTTGCCGAGCCCACGGACACCGTTAAGAGAGTCTGAACTACTCTGCAGCAGGAGAGCTCGGCTCGTCAGGAGCTCGACTAGCAATCCGGCCTCCGTTGCAGTTCCGATCAAGTGGTGGCATTCATGCCGCGCGTACATAACTATGCACTCAAAATCTCATGGGCATCGACGGAGGCATAGCTAGCTTGTGGTCCGTAGTACGGCTCAACCGACATCGAATACACACATACTTTCACTTTTACTTGTCTCCTTTTCAGGTCTCAATCCCACAGGCACCACCTGGTAGTCTGGTCATCGGTCCTCTCGAAGGATAAACACACCAAGACGGCAAGAAACGCAGACATATGGGGGACTTTTTAGGTGATTCCATTAACGATAACTCTACCTATTTTTCAGGACCCACATGCAGCTCTCCCTTGGTTTCAGCATGTCAAATAGCCCGTTGCTTATCGCACTACCTGTATCAATGCGCCTTGATGTACTAATTCAATTACAATGAGAACAGTTTGCGGCTGGAGCTGTAGGACTCCAGCTTTTTACCTTCGTACCTTTTCTGGTTTCTTCCATTTTTCAGCTCCCTTGTGGATAATCCTATCAGGTAGCACCTGTACACTTTGGTACGCTTGATGTTTGCCAGGGGCTTCATAGCACCCCACATTAAGGTAACAAAAGTCCGAACACTTTTTATAAGTATAGTTCGGCACCCTGAAGTTAGCATTATATGCATTGGATCCGAATCATGTCTTTGGTCAATAGTTGGGTTTCCCAGCTCCTGTGCTTGCTACCTTACGTTCCGCTATATCAGCTAAGGTAGTAAAAGGAGAACTACTGTGATTGTGCCTTGGTTTATCCAAAGGAGCACCTCGGTAGAGAAAGCCGAAAAGTGACTGTCATGATGTGGCGAGAGCCGGTCAACTGTTCGGAGGTTGCAAATCATTGGAGATTTCTTCCACATTACACGAAGGATTGGTACTTCCCAATCAGACGCTTATAGCACTCTAGTTCGGATACTAGGGGCTGCCCGCATGTTTTTATTGTCGCACTCCTATGGCTAAGTGAGGGCGTTACAGCCGCATAGTCTGGTTGCCTGGTTCGTTGTGCTAAACAACTCCTTCAAGGACCATCTAATTGGATCAATATTGTTTAGATTCCATCCCGAACACCCTCGTACTAACTACGTGGGGGCAGAAGTCGACGACTGGTTAACCCTCAGATTTCATACAACACGGCCGCACAGGAAGTAAAAATTTAAAAACATAACAAGCATTATATTGCATAAACACTTTGTTTTATCATACAAGGCAGAGGGAGCTCGAATACATTCATTCAAAGATGGTGTCCTTCGCACAATCATCCGCAACAATGCGGGACCCCTCTAAGACATCGCTGAAGTATCGCTCAGGTGTGCGGTGCTCCTTGCCCTCCGGCGGCCCCCCGGTTGCTAGCTTGATAGCGTCCAACTTCGCCCACCAAACCTTGCAATAAGAGAAGGCCAGACGCACGCCCTCGATGCAGACGGACCACTTGACGACATCCAGCCGAGGACAGGCATTGACCAGCTTCTTCACGAGGCCGAAGTAGCTGCTGGGAATAGCTTCGGCTGGCCACAGCTGGATTATCATATCCTTCATGGCCAGTTCGGCCATCCTGTGCAGCTCGACCAGCTGTTTCAGCTGATCGCTGAAGGGTACCGGATGTTCTGGCACGCAATATTGCGACCAGAACAGCTTCTCCGTGGAGCTCCCTTCTTCGGCTCGGAAGAACTCCGCAGCGTCGGTCACACTGCATGGCCGATCCGCAAAGGCCCCTGGAGAACTCTGAATCCAGGTTAGTAAAAGAAATTTCCTCTTCACACTCCTGCTTTGCATATTGAATGCCTTACCCGTTGTGATCCTCCTAGCCTCCTGGATCTCATGGAGGGCAGCACGGGCTTCAATCCGGGCCGCCTCAGCACTCTTCCGAGCCTTGGCAAGTTCAGCTTCTTGAGCCGACGCATTGTGCTCCAAGGTCTCGCACTTCCTCACCGTGTCCTGGAGCTCCTGTTGGACTTCTTTGACCTCGGTCGTCGCCTCTGTTCACATCATGGTATTTCGATTATTGCATATCATTTTCCCTTTTTCGAATCCATAATAGGTTATTACTTACCTTGTTTTTTCCTGGAGCTGCCTCTTCACCTGGCCCAGCTCCTCCTCGGCCTCCGCCAGTTTCTGCTTCAGTCTAGAGACTTCGGTAGTATGCGAGGCCGCGGCCAACAGCGACGCCTGCGCATACATTTCAGACAAATTTAGTTAGTTTCCTGCAATAGGAGATTGATCCTCTGTCTGGCTTTTTCTTTTTGAACACCGGACAGTGTCTCAGGGGCTACTATTTATATTGGGATTTTCTCCTTTTTGTGCTGATTACCTCAAAACCTGTTAACAGGCTGCTGCAGGCTTCGGTTAGTCCGCTCTTGGTAGACTGAACCCTTTCAATTACTGTGCCCATAAGGACACGATGCTCATCCACAATGGAAGCGCCTCGCAGCGCTTCCAGCTGATTATCCGGTGCCCCTGGTTGGACAGGGGTCACCGGGGGAACAGGCATCCCCCCTTCTTCCGAAGGAGGTCGTGTGCCGGATTCCGGAGCAACCTCGGTCTCCGGAATTGAGTCCGACTGAGGGTCGAACTGAGTACGGCCCTCCCCACCAGTCTCCATGGGGATTGATTCCCCTTGGTGTCCGATGACGGGGATTTTGCCTTCTGGCGCCTCCTGAGCCTCTCCCCTGCCTGGAACAGTCCTTCGGGAGAGCACCTCCACATCATCCTTGGCCTTGGGGGAGTGAGCGGCTGGCGGTGAATCACTGGCCATCGCCTTGGAATCCAGTGAGCCTCCTGACGAGGATCGCGGGGAGCTGTTGTGGGCCGGACTACAATAAACATAACCAATCATCTCAATGCAGTGAGGAGAAACTTTATGGGTGGATACAAGTCTTAGTACTTACAATGAGGCACAGGGCTTAGCGCGGGGGCGTCTCTCCGGACTGTTGTCGACGTCCCATGCGGAGTTATCCACGAGGGAGCCCTTCCCCTTCTTGGGCGCCTCCGCCTCCAGAGTTGCGGAGGTCGCCCTCTTCTTGCTCCCCCATCAGGGGGAGAGTCGCTTTCCTCCTCCTCCTCATCCTCGTCGTCTTCAGCGGCAGGGGAATAGGTCTTGTCTTCGGATGTCACATCCAAAGTGCCCTTGCGGTGGGGGCCACCCCGGACCCCCTTGGCCTTTCCTGTGGCCTTCTTTTCTGGTGCCTTATAAGGCGCCGGCTCCAGCATCTTCGCTAAACGCGGGATGACTTGTTCTTCAGGCAGGGGAGCTGGACACCGGATCTGCTTCGCCTTCTTCAACCAGTATTGAAAAAGCAATGATAATAAAAGCTTAGATATCACCCTTGAAACAAGCAAGTAGGGGATGTGTTGAAAATAATATACCTCGTTGGGGAGATGATTTATGTCATGACCACAGTCCGAATCTGTGGCCGGCGGTATCTCGTTGCCCTTGAAGAGCAACTTCCAGGCATCTTCGTGACCTGTTTCGAAGATCCTTTCCAAGGTGTGGTGCTTTTTCGGGTTGAAATCCCATAGAGGGCGGCTTCGGCTCTGGCAGGGGAGGATCCGGCGCACCAGCATCACTTGGATTACGTCGACAAGCTTGATGTCCCTATCAATCATGCTTTGTATGCGTGTTTGCAGCGCAATCAGCTCGTCTGACGAACACCAGTTCAGGCTCTTCTCGACCCAGGAGGTGAGTCGCACGGGAGTGCTGGAGTTGAATGCGGCAGCCGCGGTCCAGGTGGCGCTGCGGGGTTCGGTGATGTAGAACCATTGTTTCTGCCATTCCTTGATAGACTCCACAAATGTGCCTTTTGGCCAAGAGACATTGGTGAGCTTGCTCACCATGGCGCCCCCACACTCTGCGTGCTGTCCATCCACCACCTTGGGCTTCATGTTAAAGGTTTTGAGCCACAGCCTGAAGTGGGTTTGGATGCGAAGGAAGGCCTCACACACGACGATGAACGCCGAGATATTGAGGAAGGAGTTCGGGGATAGATCGTGTAAGTCTATCCCGTAGTAGAACATTATCCGCAGACGAAGGGGTGGAGTGGAAACCCTAGCCCGCGGAGGAAATGGGGAAGGAACACTACCCTCTCGTCGGGCTTCGGCGTGGGAATGATTTGTCCTTGGGCTGGAAGACGATGGGCGATTTCCTTTGCCAGGTACCCGGCCGCTCGAAGCTCGGCGATGTCCTCCTCCTTGACGGAGGAAGCCATCCACTTGCCTTGACCTCCGGATCCGGACATGGTTGAGTGTTTTCTCGAGTGGGAAATAGATGAGAACTTGGGCACTGGAGATGAAGAGTTGAAAGGCAGGAAGAAGGCGTGGGGGAAGAAGGGGGAATCTTATCTCCTTATAAGGGCAGTGAATATGGAATGCCACCCCACTCGCCTCAAAATTCGCCTGCTCCCAAGGGCTGTATAAACGGCACAGTTGGGTTACCCACGCCCGTATTGATGAGAATCATGTAATAAGGGGACACGATCTCTGCTTTGACAAGACGTGCCAATGGCAACCGCGTCTCAAAACGTGGAGCGGCAGACGAAAAATGGTTCGAAATTATGACCGGACAGATGTGATGTCATGTTGTAAAAAGTTGTCAGCGGATTGGACTCATGGATTCGATTGTGTGTGGTGTATGTTACAGGTCCGGACACGATCAATTCGTCCGAAGACTATTTTGGAGTTCGGAAGGAGGAACCTGCCTTGCAATGCCGAAGACAAAACTATGCGCCAGATATCTTGTCATTGTAGCTAGGTTCAGGGGCTACTGAGGGAATCCTAGACTAAGGGGTCCTCGGGTGTCCGGCCTGTTAGCCATGGGCCGGACTGATGGGCTGTGAAGATGCGAAGACCGAAGACTGTACCCGTGTCCGGATGGGACTCTCCTTGGCGTGGAAGGCAAGCTTGGCGGCCGGATATGTAGATTCCCTTCTTTGTAACCGACCTTGTGTAACCCTAGATCCTTCCGTGTCTATATAAACCGGAGGACTTAGTTCGGATAGGGGAGACTCATTATCATAGCCATACAAGCTAGACCTCTAGGGTTTAGCCATTACGATCTCGAGGTAATCAACTCTTGTAATACTCATATTCATCAATATCAATCAAGCAGGACGTAGGGTATTACCTCCATAGAGAGGTCCCGAACCTGGGTAAACATCGTGTCCCTTGTCTCCTGTTACCATCGACCTTAGACGCACAGTTCGGGACCCCGTACCCGAGATCCGCCGGTTTTGACACCGACACCTTCTTTATGCTTGCATCTTCGTTTGCTAAAAAATTATTAATATGGATCCTCATCCACTTGCTAATCTTTTTAAGCTATCCAATTATCAAAAACCAATTGCTAGTGATTTGAGTGTAGTAGATTATCTCTATGAAGTTTTGCTTGAGATTCGTGAATCTGAAAATTGTGATGAAGAAATTTGTAAAGTGATTCATGATAGCTCCTTGAATGAAAAGCATGATTGCAACGATTTTACTATAAATTCTATTAATGTCAGTTGTGCTAATAATATGCAAAACCCGAAGCTTGGGGATGCTAGTTTTGCTATATCCACTATTTATTGTAATGATCATGATTGGGGTGATTCTTCTTATGATCTTGAAAATTTATTTAAGCCCCATGATGAATATGTTATTTGCAATAATATTGAAAGTGGGTTTGGAAGAGTGTTAACTTTAGGTAAAAGTAATCCCGCATATTTGGAGAGTGTTCAATCTTATGAAATTTTTGACAAAAGTGGGTTCACAGAGGTCATGACTTTAGTTGATGTTAATCCCACTATCTTGGAAGATCATAAAACTTTTATGTATGTGGATTATGAAGAGAAAATTTTATATGATAACTACATTATTGGATTTGATTATGATCCTACTTATAATTATTTTTAGAGAGGAAAATATTGTTGTAGAAATTTTCATGTTATTAAATTTCCTCTCGTTATGTTGAGATTGTCAATGTTTTATTTCTCTCCTATGCATATGCTAGATGTTTCTTGTCTTGAAAATTTGTTTTCCTATATAATTCCCATGCATAGGAAGTATGTTAGGATTAAATGTGTTCATCACATGTTTCATGATGCTCTCTTTGTGTTTCAATTATTATCTTTCGTGTGAGCATCATTGAAATCTTATGCCTTGCTAGGGGCATAAAACTATAGCGCTTGTTGGGAGGCAAACCGATGAATAAAATTTATTTTTACTTTTTGCTTTCTGTTCTTGAGTGTTTGCACAATTATGCTACTTTTATGATTGTGTTCTCTGTGTTTAATTAGTGTTTGTGCCAAGTAAAGCCTTTAGGATCTTTTTGGGTGATAGTTGTTTGACCTTGCTGAAAAAACAGAAACTTTTGCACTCGCAAAAATAATTTTCATTTTTAACCAGAGAGCGATAAAATACTAGTTCCTTTTGTTGTATATTAATATACAAATTACCCAGGACGTCCTAATTTTTAAGAGTTCTTGGAGTTACATAAGTATTCGAAATATCCAGATTGCTTCAGACTGTTCTGTTTTTCACATATTCTGTTTTCTTTGCGTTGTGTGCTTGTTTTGATGGCTCTATGGTTTTCTTTGATGAGTTTTTGCCATAGAAAAGTTGGAATACAGTAGATATAATGCAAGAACAAAATATGAATTGGTTTACTACAACACTTCTAGTGGTGATTTGTTTTCTTATACTAACGGATCTTACGAAAGTTTTTGTTGAGTTTTGTGTGACTGAAGTTTTCAAGTTTTGGGTTATCTTAAGAAGAGACTAAGCTTGGGGATGCCCCAGCATCCCAAGCTATTATCCAAAAGAGAGCAAGCAACTAAGCTTGGGGATGCCCCAAGTGGCATCCCCTCTTTCTTCTAACGTCCATCGGTATTTTACGCGAAGCTATATTTTTATTCGTCACATACTATGTGTTTTGCTTGGAGCGTCTTATATGATATGAGTCTTTGCTTGTTTTATTTTATGTTTTAAGTCTTGATTCCTTGATGGACACACCTATTTGATAGAGCCAAAATTATGTCATGACTTGTTAGAATTGCTCTTTATGCTTCACTTAAATTTTTATGAGCTATGGACTTGCTCTAGTGCTTCACTTATATCTTTCTGAGCATGGTGTGCTTTAGTATTTTGAAGAAATGCTCTCTTGCTTCACTTAGATTTATTTGAGAGTTATTAAAATTTTCAATAAATTCTCTCTTGCTTCACTTAAATTAATTTGAGAGAAAGAAATATTATGCTCATGATCTTCACTTATATTTGTTTGAGCTTATCAAAAGCAGCACATGAAAATTAGTCCCAAAGTGATAGATATCCAAGAAGGATATAATAAAAACTTTCATGAAGATCATTGGAAAAAATAAACTTGATTCTTAGTAATAGTTTTGAGATATGATGATGTGATATGTGAGCCATGTTGATGAGTAATTATGCTTTAGTAAGAATATTGATGTTAAGGTTTGTGATTCCCTATGCAAGCGCGAAAGTCAATAATTATGCAATGAAATTATATCCTACTTGTGGTGCATTATTCGGTGTTAATTATGCTTAATGCTCGCTTATGAGATTATTTGTTTCTTGGTTGGTCACTTCTCAATCTTTTGCTAGCCTTCATTTTGCACTAAGTATGATAACTATTTGTGCATCCAAAAACCTTTAAACCAGTTTTGCCACATGAGTCCACTATATCTACCTATATGTGTTATTCTTTTGCCGTTCTAAGCAAATTTGTAAATGCCATCTCTAATTTTCAAAATAAACTTCTCTTTTGTGTGTTCTTACTGCTCGTGGAGCGGTGAGGGGTGGCTAATATTTTCCATGCTAGATGTGTTATTCTCACGATGAGTGTTTATTCACTTGTCATTGCACGAGAGTACGGCAAAGGTATTAGGGATGCCCAGTCCTGAAGTGAAAAATGAATTTGCTTTATGTTGTCAAATAATAAATTCCTTGGAAAGTGTTGGTAAGGAAGGCACCCGTGGATATGTTTAGCCATGGAAAGTGAAAGTATGGTGGAAAAAGGAATAAACTTTAATTTTTGTTTGGGAACCGCCTATGATATATCTAGCATGGAAAGTGTTGGGAACTCTAAGTCATTTTCGTTGGTGGGAAGGACACACCTCCCAAAATGTTTTTATCTCTAAGTTTTTTCGCTTTGAGCTCTGGCACCTCTACAAATCCCTACTTCCCTTTGTGAAGGGCCTTTCTTTTACTTTATGCAATTATTATTTTGAATTTGAGTATCCATCTTCTCTTACAAAAGCACCAACTAGGAGGCACTATGATCGTACTTGAGTATTGGGTGTAGTTAATATGCAAGTGTGTTTCATGAGTGCATCAATGATTGAGCATGATGGGCTAGGGATAGCTTATTTTACCTTCGATATTTTGAAAGACATGGTTGCTTGTTGATATGCTTGAGTATTTAAGTTATCATGTCAAAACTAGACTATTGCTTTGAACAAAATAAAAGTCCAAATGTCCATGCTATAAATAAAAGAATATGAGATGACATGTTAGGCAGCATTCCACATCAAAAATTCTGTTTTTATCACTTACCTACTCGAGGACGAGCAGGAGTTAAGCTTGGGGATGCTGATACGTCTCCAACGTATCTATAATTTTTGATTGTTCCATGCTATTATATTATCAATCTTGGATGTTTTATAATCATTTTATATCATTTTTGGTACTAATCCTATTGACATGGTGCCAAGTGTCAGTTGCTATTTTTTTGCATGTTTTTTACATCGCGGGAAATCAATAGCAAACGGAGTCAAAATGCAACAAAACTTTACAGAGATTTTTTTGGACTAGAAGACATCCAATTTGCCAAGGCAGCGCCTGGGGGGTGCTCTGAGGGGAGCACAACCCACCAGGGCGCGCCAGGAGGCCCAGGCGCGCCCTGGTGGGTTGTGATCACCTCGGGTGCCCCCCGGACCGCCTCTTTGCTCTATAAATACCCCAATATTCCAGAAACCCTAGGGGAGTTGACGAAAATCAATTCCAGCCGCCATAGAGTCCATAACCACCAGATCCAATCTAGACACCATCACAGAGGGGTTCACCACTTCCATTGGTGTCTCTCCGATGATGCGTGAGTAGTTCTTTGTAGACCTTCGGGTCCGTAGTTAGTAGCTAGATGGCTTCCTCTCTCTCATTTGATTCTCAATACAATGGTCTCTTGGAGATCCATATGATGTAACTCTTTTTGTGGTGTGTTTGTTGGGATCGGATGAACTTTGAGTTTATGATCAGATCTATCTTTTTATATCCATGAAAGTTATTTGAGTTTCTTTGATCTCTTATATTCATGATTGCTTACAGCCTCGTATTTCTTCTCCAATATTTGGTTTTTTGGCCAACTTGATCTATTTATCTTCCAATGGGAAGAGGTGCTTTGTAGTGGGTTCGATCTTACGGTGCTTGATCCCAGTGACAGAAGGGGAACCGACACGTATGTATCGTTGTGTGACGCCCCCGATTTAATCGTGCACTAATCATACATGCAAACGTGTACGATCAAGATCAGGGACTCACGGGAAGATATCACAACACAACTCTACAAATAAAATAAGTCATACAAGCATCATATTACAAGCCAGAGGGCTCGAATACAAGAGCTCGATCATAGACGAGTCAGCGGAAGCAACAATATCTGAGTACAGACATAAGTTAAACAAGTTTGCCTTAAGAAGGCTAGCACAAACTGGGATACAGATCGAAAGAGGCGCAGGCCTCCTGCCTGGGATCCTCCTAAACTACTCCTGGTCATCGTCAGCGGGCTGCACATAGTAGTAGGCACCTCCCGAGTAGTAGTCGTCGTCATCGACAGTGGCGTATGGCTCCTGGGCTCCAACGTCTGGTCGCAGCAATCGGGTAGAAGGGAAAGGGGAAAAGAGGGAGAAAGCAACCGTGAGTACTCATCCAAAGTACTCGCAAGTAAGGAGCTACACAACATATGTATGCATTGGTATCAACTGGAATAAGGCTATCGTATGTGGACTGAACTGCAGAATGCCGGAATAAGAGGAGGATAGCTAGTCCTTTCAAAGACTACGCTTCTGGTAACCTCCATCTTGCAGCAGGAGAAGAGAGTAGATGGTAAGTTCACCAAGTAACATCGCATAGCATAATCCTAACCGATGATCCTCCCCTCGTCGCCCTGTGAGAGAGCGATCACCGGTTGTATCTGGCACTTGGAAGGGTGTGTTTTATTAAGTATCCAGTTCTAGTTGTCATAAGGTCAAGGTACAACTCCAAGTCGTCCTGTTACCGAAGATCGCGGCTATTCGAATAGTTTAACTTCCCTGCAGGGGTGCACCACATAACCCAACACGCTCAATCCCATTTGGCCGGACACACTTTTCTGGGTCATGCCCGGCCTCGGAAGATCAACACGTCGCAGCCCTACCTAGGCACAACAGAGAGTTCAGCACGCCGGTCTAAATCCTATGGCGCAGGGGTCTGGGCCCATCGCCCTTTGCACACCTGCACGTTGCGAACGCGGCCGGTGAGCAGACCTAGCAACCTCCATTACAAAGGAAGATGCGTTACGCGGTCCAACCCGGCGCGCGCCGCTCAGTCGCTGATGTCACGAAGGCTTCGGCTGATACCACGACGTCGAGTGCCCATAACTGTCCCCGCGTAGATGGTTAGTGCATATAGGCCAGTAGCCAGACTCAGATCAAATACCAAGATCTCGTTAAACGTGTTATTTTGAAATAACCGCGAACGCCGACCAGGGCCAGGCCCACCTCTCTCCTAGGTGGTCTCAACCTGCCCTGTCGCTCCGCCACAAAGTAACCGTCGAGGGCCTTCGGGAACTCAGGCCCACCTCTACCGGGATGGAGCCACCTGCCCCTTCAGCCCCCAACATCGGAATCACTCGCGGGTACTCCTACGAGCCGACCCGACTTTAATCACCACAAGTATCATATATTATGTATAAGTATATACCCGTGACCACCTCCCAAGTGATCACGGCCCGATAGTATAGCATGGCAGACAGACAAGAATGTAGGGCCACTGATGGTAAACTAGCCTTCTATTCTAAGCATTTAGGATTGCAGGTAAGGTATCAACAGCTGGAGCATCAATGACAGGCTATGCATCAGGATAGGATTAACGGAAAGCAGTAACATGCTACACTACTCTAATGTAAGAAGTATAGAGGAGGGTAGGCGATATCTGGTGATCAAGGGGGGGCTTGCCTGGTTGCTCTGGCAAGAGAGAGTGGTCGTCAACACCGTAGTCGTACTGGGTAGCAGCGGCGTCGGTCTCGGTGTCTAGCGAGAGAAGAGGGGGAAGAAACAATAAATATATTGCAAACAAATGCATGACGATGCATGACATGACAAAGCGTGATGCTAGGTGTGCCCTAACGCGGTACGAGGTGGTACCGGTGAAGGGGGGAACATCCGGGAAATTATCCCCGGTGTTTCGCGTTTTCGGGCAAAGGAGCCGGAGGGGGAAAGTTGCGTGTTTGCTATGCTAGGGATGCGTGGCGGACGAACGGGCTGCGTATCCAGATTCGTCTCGTCGTTCTGATCAACTTTCATGTACAGAGTATTTTCATCCAAGCTACGGATTATTTTATATGATTTTCCAAAGTTTTTATTAATTTCTGGAATTTAATTAATTATTTAATTTAATTCGAAAATGGATTTATGACATCAGCATGATGTCATGCTGACGCCAGCAGTCAACGGGGGTTGACTGGTCAACCTGACCAGTGGGTCCCACTGGTCAGTGACACATTTTAATTAAACAATTTAATTGACCTAATTCGTATTAATTAGGGGGTGGGCCCCACTGTCATACACTGTTAGTTAATTAACAGTCGTTAATTAGGCTAATTAGTCATTAGATTAATTAATCCTAATTAGTTAGTTTTAATCAGAATTAATTAATTAATTATATTATA